>NW_025064954.1:0-13109 GCF_019112545.1 Guyanagaster necrorhizus
TGATGGCTTTTTTGACAATGTGGTGTGTTTTTCTGTCTATGATTCTTCGGCCAATGATTGACCGGAAGCTGTGACCCTAGCAAGGACTAAACGCTGAAACACAAGACGAGTTGGACCGGCTATACAAGAGTATGTCGTCTGACCAACTGCGATTCACGACAGAGAGAGCATTGCCACCTGAAGTCCTGAAGCATGTTATCTCGTGTCGCAGTGCCATATTGTCGTCCTCTCGCGAGGCGCGAAAGCACAAGGTCGATGCGGAGAGGGAACGTCTTCCTGAAGCAGAAGTCAGGACAGCTTGGGACGGCCTCATTAACGCGTGCACAAGGATTCCGGGAAATGATGATGTGAAGCCGAGGTACGGATGAGATCCTCACCGCGAAACGGATACTGATCTTTGACACAGATTGGAGCGTATGCTTCAGTTACCACGGAATGACGTACATGACATGCCAACGAGATCTGACTTTGCAAAACGACTACGCCAGTGGGAAAGTGAAGTAGCAGAATACGGTGACCATTCCTCGGAGAAGTCTCATGAAGACGCTGCTCGTCTTTATTGTATCGCAGAGGCGGCCGCTCAAGCGGCATTGACGCTACGCTCTCACAGTCATGAGCTATCACTGTCGGGCTCTGAACCGAAGCAGGCTAAGTGCGATGGCATTACGGCTGCGACTCTCGGTAACTTCCCCCCTGAACACATCACCCTCACCGCATCAGATCGTTCCAGGCTGAAAAAGCTTGCACTGCTGCCGTCTCGTCGTAGCAAACCCGTATCCCATACAAGGGCCCCCCTCACTTCAGCCTCACCCTCAGCCGACTTCAAGAAGGCATTTGACAACAATGATCTTGTTGCGACATCACGACTTCAAAGGCCAGTGAGTCCTTCAGACGACTTGAGTGTTGCTTTGCAGGTCTTGTCTTTAGACAGTCGCGAGGCTGACACGACCTCGTACACTGTGCTGCGTGACGAAACACTCCATGCTTCTACATCGGATAGCGATAGTGGTGACGACGATAATGGCAATGATGAAGATAGCGATGAAGATGACAATCGCGATACAGAGGATGATGGAAGTGGAAGTGAGGATAGTGATGAGGGGGGAGATACCGACATAGAGAAAGGCCGAGACGATGAAGATATCGTCAACAGTGACGGTAACACGCCCCAGCCTGACACAGACGACGACGAGGATGCACCAGATGACAAAGCTACTAATACGAACATCCTTTTACTTCCTCTGCTCGTGCAGGAGTACAAGAAGTTTTTAGATAACATGCAGCAGAACGGGGTCAACCAAGGACGTATGGACCTCATCGCTTGTATCAAATTTCTTTCTGCACTTGGCATTCACAATTTCCCAGTGTTCAGTATCATTACAGAAGGTACACTTGGAACTGTTTGTTGTGCATATATGAAGGACGACAAGGTAAACGCAATTTTTCATACTATGCTACTATTCTTGACGACCGGTTCGTAATAGGAAGGTCGCATTTATGAGCACAACGTCCGAACATTTGACGTATCAAACCCTGTCGACGCCTTCAACCTCGCGACTTTCCTTACCTTCATTGTTACCATTCATAAACGCAAGTTGATGGACCAATTTACTGTCGGCAAGCAGCAGGAGCTCTGGCAGAATTTTAGGGACAAGAACAAAACATTGAACTGGGCCATGAGTCACCAGTTTCCTTCAGTTTAGAGTGTCGCGCATATCAGAGTAGCTTCACCACTTCAAATCAGTTGACGAGTGACTCTTGCGAGCGTTAGAGCCATCTTTTTTCCCGACGGCCGGCAGAGAATCAGCATTGCAGTCCGTCGATCGGCCACACTGCCGCACAACCAGACGATAGTGCTCAGGTAGCGCATCAATGTCCATCACCAATCACCTAGTCAATTCTGACTGTAGCATTGTCGTCAACCCTCAGCTTTTGAAAAGGAAAATGAATGAGCTTACCGCCACATATCTGAATGCAGGATTCTCAATGTCCGTTATATCATCCACGATCGCTGCGCGCACTCATCCTTGACTCTTTCATCCACCATCTTTCTGTTTCTCTGTTTATTCGACATCAAGAAAAGGGTCCGCAACGCCAGGATAACAAAGACGCTGGGTCATATGCCTAAGGAAAGCGGGAAAAGATTCGAAGATGGCGCACGAGCCTACAACAAACTCACTGTCGAACAGTGGGCCTGAGAGGATCTGGTCGAATTTGCTCCACTCTAGCTGCGACGCGGGGCTCGGAGGCCCATCGTTCCCGCATATGATCATGAAATACCCACAGCAATTGAATGCAACTTGAAGGATACTTGATGTCAGTGTGAGCATTTTGTCGAGATCCTGAAGTCGATGCGATCGCTAAGACTGAATGGAAACCTTTGCGGGTTCCTGATGGACAGGACAGACATTGTCTCCAGAATCGCTTCCATGAAGGCTGGACACCTGTATGAATACCTGCTCACGACGCTCAACTCGGATACGAGGTCCGTGACGCGTAACGTGCGTGTACTCGAGTCTCGGCCAGCTAATTTCGTCACCCCCAAACATCGATACGGTGTACGGGCCAGTATGATGCACAAGTACTAGCCGTTCCAAGTTTGGGGATCCTTATAAGACGACACACAGCTGATCTACATCTTGCTTTGTTGACAGTTGCTCTCTTGCTTCTCAACTCAGTACCCTCACACGGTGGTGACATATTCCTAACCTAGGACCTCTTATGTACAACCTCGGCCTCAATGCTCCGTATTTTGCAGCCCCTCCAGCTCTCAAAATTGCCATCAACCTGAGTTTTGAGCCCGCTGTCTGGGAGTTCTGGGCTTGAGCCTGAAGTCAGTGTTCAAGATCTCAATTTGAACCCGGGCTCAAGACCATGGTCAAGTATTCACAGGTGCGATGTGCATTGAAGATGGCATGAATTATTAGCTAGAACCATACATATATTTACTGCAGATTTATTTCACTTTGTCTCTTTCGATGAGACATTAGTCCTCCCATCTCCCCATAATCGGTGCAACAACACAGCGGACGCTGCTATCGACAATATAGCACCCGCCAAAAGGCCAACGCAAACAGAAAACGAGACCTTGTAAGATGGTCCGTATATACCTAAATCGCCGCACGTCAACTCGAGATATACCTTTGAAAGATGAGATTAACCAGAAAAGACTTGTGGCCCCAAGATACCCGAGAACTGCGCAATGGCATTGGTTATCCCTATCGCCATCCCAGCGGCTGACGTTCCTCGTGTAGCTTCAACACGGTTCGGCCAAAGCACGGCGTACACCGACCCTGCGGTTGCCGTCGCTACAAGCAGCGCCAAGTAACGCACTACAGGAACCTAGATCCAGTCAGAAACAAAGTCGACACGGACGGTGAGGCTGACTCACGTTCACGGTGAGCAGTATTATACAGCAGATGATGTTGGTAAATTCCACTACGGCCCGATAGTCAGTTACGGACACCCAAGCCGAGAACGACATACACCCTATGGCTACCCGAAACGGGTTCCAGAAACGCTTTTGGATGAGCCAGCCTAGAGTGTTCAGCAATGCAAACGCGCTCAGGGACGGAGGCATGGAGAGGACGTTGCTCAATGCCGTCGTTGTGAATCCTATGACGAACTTCGGTATTTCGCGCTCGTGGAATACCAAACTACGTACCAAGTTCGTAGATAACCGTAGGCAAGACATACGACAACCCGAATCCTCCTACTGCATGACAGAACCATACCGCGGAGAACGTCCAGAACGTTGGGTCCACGAGAAGCCGCAACACCTCCTCTCTATCCCAAGTCTTTCCCTCTTTCGTTGGGGCATCTTTAGACAATCGGTCGATTATCGTCGACCGTTCATGCTCAGTCAGGAATTTAGCTGTTTGTGGGAAGTCAGGGAGGATAAAAAGAGTCATCACTCCCATTAGGATCGCAGGTACACCTTCTGCTCAGCAGGATAACGTTACTGATTGATCAAAGGAAGATTCGTACATACCGATGATAAAGAGCCATCTCCATCCCGCTAGAACTCCGTCCGCGTATGAAATCGCAAACGCCAGGAATCCCCCTACGAAACCGCTGACTTGACCAAAAGAGTAAAATGCGACGACTCTGAGAGCTAGTTCTTCTGGTCGAAACCAGAACGCGAGGTAGTATATCACGCAAGGGTAATACCCAGCTTCGGCGGCACCGAGTACTTTGGGGGGGGGGTTAGTTTACATGCCTGCAAGGCGAAAGGAAGAAAAGCATGTACAAACTCGACACGTTACGAGGCCGCCGTAGTTTTTCACCGATGCGATGCACATTACAATGATACCCCAGGTTATCATGATCCGTCCAATCCAGAAGCTCGGCCTGTCACCATCAGACGGTGTATTTTCGTCGGACAAAGACACCCACGTCGTCCGCTTCATGAGGAGAGTAGACACTGGTTCAAAGGCAGCGTAGGGATAGAAGAAGCAAGAAACGACCCAGTTCCAGTCTTGAGTGCTCAGGTGCAGCTGTGTCTTGATCCCGTGGCCTTGTTCGATGTTGATGATAGCGGCGTTGGAAATATTGTTGATGTCGATGCGCATCACAAGGTAGGTTATGCACAACCATGGGATAATACGGATATCTATGAGCAGGTCAGCAATGGCTGGCATGATTTCAGATACGCACCAATCCGCCTTTGAACCTTTTTTAGCTCCTCATCAGAGAGAGGAGCGTTATTAGAGGCTTTTTCGTCGTCTAGAGCGAGATCCATTCCCCAGGAGAGTAAGATGAGGATGACACCTCAAAGGAATATTTTACCGAGAGGAAGGACATTTATACACCCATCATCACGTCAAAGAGAAGCACAGAAGACGAGCTCATGTCGAAACCTCATTATGAAATGCGGAGTGGTGAAATCGCAGGGTCCAAGCATATGGTTAGGCCGCAGAGAAGCTTCTGATGAAAGGAACGATTTCCGTTTTTGAGCAATCCTTGATTAAAGACAAGAAGAGACCAGAAGCTGTTTTAGAGCACTGGCGCCAGAAAATAACGCCCAACTGTTTGAAATTCCAAACTCCTGATGTACTGGAAGTATATTGCAGCAGAGCATGTCCTTTTCCGTGTCAGAGATACACACACAACTCTAGGCGCCGCTCTTGATAAGGTCTGACAAGGTTGAAGCTGATTCAATTGCGCGTCGTGTCCACGTGATTGCTATCCTTCCTCATTTGGTCCCAGCTTCTCAGTCTCTACAATCGCATTCAAGGTCTACAAGTCTCCGCGAAGGCCTCCATAGTGTATGTCGTAGATGTTTTACCTATTTTCCCTTATCAACGATTGTGATAAGGTTCTCCATGGAAACCTAGCATCATCGACGATTCCTCTTGCGCCATTGCTCACACACGTCACTCCATGTGTCATGGCCCAGTAGTACTCCTGTTTACCACCGGAACTTGGGTGGAACTATTCCTGGACAATCACCTCAACAGGAGGAAAATGGTGCAACTATCGCCTCATCTGGGTCCTCGGCTCTCTTCTGAAGACGGGATTACCGTCTTCTTCTCCCTCGTTTAAAAATGTATTGGAATCAGCTTGATAGTAACTAGTACCTCAATGCCCGCTCTTGTCCACGCAAAACCTTCGCTTGGGCCCTATATAGTCCCCCCGCCAACTCAGGCACCGCTTGACTGGGCCCCTCTCATTATCATCGACCTATCCAAATTCGACGAGCCCAATGGCAAACAGGATCTAGCTGTTGAACTCAAAGACGCACTGAAGAGCTGGGGCTTCTGGACCGTAGTCGGCACTGGCTTTACTCAGGAGCAGCTGGATCGCCAGCTTGCTATTGGTAATACGTTTTTCAAGCTTCCGCTAGAGGAGAAAAGAAAGGTTGCCTGTGACTTCTCGATCGGGAAGTGAGTTCCCCACCACTGTTATCTCCAGGTTCATTTTTCAATTGCTTGGTTAGCTATTTTGGATACAGAGAGCCAACAAGGTTCGTTAGTAGCTCGGATGTTAAAGAGAATATGGAAATGGTAGGCTTCTTATCCTGCATCTCATTTCAACCATTCACGTATGCTTTACTTCAGCTAAATGTACCAAAGTTCACGCCGGACTATGCTAATGTTCCCCAGCATCAATTCGTCAAAGCCTTCCATGACGAGATTGCCCAGTTCCACCGGAGAATATGGGACGATGTCATTCGGAAACTTTTTGTCCTGTTCGCGATAATACTGGAGCTGCCGGAGAACTACTTTATCGATCGTCACAGTTATGATGCACCGTCAGAAGATCATCTGCGCTATGTTGGTCCTTTCGATTTCGCAACTAGTTTAAGGTGACATACCAGATTAGATGATTTACCACCCGCGGTCACTTGAAGATGATAAAAAGATTTCAGACCAATGGACAGCTGGACATACAGGTAAATTTCTTTTTGGGCTTCTTTAGATTATGCTGATCTTGATGATATAGACTTTGGTATCCTTTCTCTGGTTTGTGACCATGAAATGGGTCTGAAGCTTCATAACAGGTTCTCTTACCCTCCTCTTCTCTCAGCCCGTTGCAGCGTGAGTTCAACTCTCCGTCATGCTTATATGCGCTCACTCTATTCGTAGACTCCAAGTCAAGGATCCCAATAATGAATGGAAGTGGGTCAAATATGTCCCAGGAGGCATCACCTGCAATGCAGCCGACACCTTGTCATTCTTAACGAAGGTGATGGCGGAGTGATTTCGATGTGAGATATATATTCATTACTGCCTCAATGTAGGGATATATCAAAAGTACCATCCATCGCGTCGTCCGTCCTCCTCCCGACCAAACGCATCTTGAACGTCTCGGGCTCTTCTATTTTGCAAGACCAGGTGATGATGTACCGATGGTTCCTGCTCCGAGTCCTGTTCTCTTCCGCGAAGGGTTGGTGACCGAAGACGAAACCAAAGTCAATGAAGACTCTGTCAGTGGATATGGTCTGTAATGGGTCCCTCAAGTTTTTAAT
The DNA here is from genome assembly GCF_019112545.1 of Guyanagaster necrorhizus. Classification (NCBI taxonomy): domain Eukaryota; kingdom Fungi; phylum Basidiomycota; class Agaricomycetes; order Agaricales; family Physalacriaceae; genus Guyanagaster; species Guyanagaster necrorhizus. Next base: position 6,971 of record NW_025064954.1, read on the forward strand.
GAATTAATTACTCATGGTTTTCACCTCTAGAGTATGTCCGTGCGCGAGTGAAGAATGTCCATGACCGGACGAAGACTCGTATCGCTGAGAATAAACCGGATGCGGTCTTCCAGGTTAAGAACCTTGTGGTGCAAGACTATTATGTCTGAGGAGGTTCATTGCAAGGCTGTGTACTAATATTGTCGCTCATTGGAATGGTGTCGCTTCAGAGCACGCAACCGGGATTTTGTACACGTTCTGAACTTCAAGCATATCAATATCCAGTACACCCTGAATTTCATACCACTGTATGTTCAACCCCAATCGCGAGATGGCGATTCCACGCGAGCCTTCTTCATGCTTCACCTTCCGAGTGCCCGGGCGCTGTACCGCTCATTCTCAAATTCTTGCCATGTGGCGCTACGCCATTACAAATTATCCAATGCCTCAGAGAATTTCATGCCAGAGCCCTCTGAGAGATATTCTGACATTCTGCTCCTAACTTTACGCCACTGTGCAGTCCCAGAAAATGACCATGCAGCAAATTATGCACAAGGAAGACAAACTGCCAGGAATGTGGGGGCTACGGAAGGATACGGAAACGCGGCCACCCGTGATCGAGTGCGTTGCTACTACTCTCGACGTTTAGAGCAGATAATAATTGACAATTGACGTTTCATGTTATCAGGTGGTCTACCTCCTTTTCGGCGCGCTTTATTAGTGGGCGCTAATGCTATCGTTCTATATTTCCTTTCCCCAGAATGTGTTGGATCTGTCGTGTCTTCACACCGAACGCCCAGCCTGAGGAGCCGCGGCCGCCTCTTCCTCCATATCTTGCCTATGAGCTCGCTATGCTGCGACGGAAGAGGAACGCGCCGTGGAAGCATCATCTCATCGACCGGAATTTGTGGGAGAAGGGATTTCCTTCCCAACGTAGGCAGTGGCTCGTTGCTCTCAGTCACATCCAGAGAATAATCAAAACACGATAACCGTCGCTCGCCTCACATTGCGCCGCGTAACCTTAAACATCCTCCTTCCCAAAAGAATCTGATCATACCCTTCCAGATATTTGGCTTTCTGGGGAACGGCGCTGGAAGTGGTCTGTATTCCGTCACAACTTCGTCCTCCATATTTTGCAGTTCCATTTCCTTTATCCACTTGGCCAGTCTATCCCAGCTCGTGTATCTGTTATGACCCCAGAAACGCTCCTCAGGCGTCTTTGGTGGTGGACGGATGTTGGCGGCGTCGAACCCTAGTTCAGGGACTCCCGGATCGATATCCGTCTCAAAGGTCTTCGACTAACACGGAGTGATGCCTTCATGAAAAAAGTCACTCCTTTTTGCTCAAAGGAAGGGCCCATGTCTCCTCGATAATGAAAGCAATGATTTCGGATGGAAAGCAAGGAAAATAGCCAATATCCGAGAGTGGCTTCGATGAACTCATGGCGGTTTCGGTTAGGGATATTCCGATTCGAGGTGTAGGTTTATATCGGTCCGGTATCCGCGCACGTGGTGAAATTTACCGCTCCAACTTCTCCCATGATTGCATGTTCATTTCCATTCACTGCCCTCCTTTCTCACCAGCGAAATGGCAGCCTTCTGGTCTGATGCCAGAAATGTGTCAATACACGACGGACATGCTGAAAATCAGGTGCTGCAAGAGCTCTTGCACTTGGTGGAACAGCCACTTCCAAAGTGGGTAAAGAAGGTTCGCTGGTGGCTTCCCGCTGAAAGTTTCGAACTGATACCTTATTGAAAGGGACCTTATCCGACCACATGTATCCATCTCTCTTATCTGGTCTGTGAGCTGACGAACCGGAAATCAAGTCGTCACCAGACTCGGTCAAACAGGAACGATGAACTTGCCTCATTATTCACTCTTACCCTCGAGAGTACGGACACGATTCGAAGATGTTGGAGTGACGGAAGGAAAGAATACATCGGCGCACACGTTATTATTTTGATTACCAGCATTTTCCGTCAATTGAATCCGGATTGCATCGCACTGTACGTTCTATCACTGGTGGCAGAACTTTATTGATCGATTCGGCTAGAGAAAACGCGTTCGTACCGCTTCCTAAACATCCAGTCTGTGGTAAGTCCGACTATATGAGAAACCAAGATTGTATATAGTGCATCAGCCACCCCTTTCTGTCTCTCCGTTTATTCGACATCAATAAAAGTGTCCTCAACTCCAGGACGACAAAAAAGCGGGGTCATATGCCTAAGGAAAGCGGGAAAAGATTTGAAGATGCCGCACGACCCTTACGGTCGTCGACATTCTAACAATCGACCCGGATACTTGGTCCGCCTTGCCGGAACAACGCGTGAGATGACTTCTTGGGTCTAAAGCAAGAGAAGGACTTGAAATGAGGAAAATGGGCAGTCAGCCTCCGAGTCTATATTCAAATTTCAGGGCCTGTTATTAGTACGCGGTCAAAGGAGCAGTAACAGCCCAATAGATACCTTGCGCTTATTCAAAATACCACTACATATCAACTAAATACGCTTTACTACAGCATTCCGCTATTATTGGGTCTTAGTTTGGAGTGCGAAGAAAATAAGAGGTAGGGAGAAGGTATCAGGTCAGAGAAAATGTCCATGAGAGCCTCCTGAAGTGCTGAAGTCGTACATGCAATGCGTAAAGCAAAAAGAAATTCCAGGGCTCTTCGAGTCATCCTCGTCACATATACAATGTTCTGGATATACAGAAAAACACTGCTGCCACTGTGTACTTATGTATATGGCAAGTTGACCTATGTCTCAGCAATGCTGGTGCTATGTGACTCAGAGACATATGTAAGGAACCCATTCATTACTAAACATAAATGCATCTTGGGACTACCTACTGAGCTGAGTCTGTACACTGCTTCATTCATGGAGTTCCTGTGAGAAGAAATGTAGTCACAGAGCCAGAATTGGCATTGAGTTTACTGTCTTGTATCACAATGGAGTTTTGAATTATTTAAAATGAAGATAATAGTAATAGTAGAAGAATATAAGTAAGAGCTCAGTTGGGCACAGCAATTGTGGAATGACTGAGGCATATGATGATATGCAGTGTATGCATCTAGTCCTACAATTTGCAGATTTTAAATAATACATTCACATAAGCTGAAGTCTGTATGGCTAGTCATTCAAGGGCTATAGCTGAGGCTCTGAGCTGATAGCCATGGTAATTCTAACTTTGCACTGGGGTGGTAATCTTAAGTTAAATTGAACTTAGAGGGATTACACCACTTTGGTAAAAATACTAAGTCAGATTGGACTTAGAAACAGTACCACATTTGGGCCAATTCTAAATGCCATAAGGGCTAGTATACTATAGTCTAGTTCAGGATATATTTCTATGACCAGCAGTGAAGCACTAAAGACAGTTAGCACCCAAACCAGGAGTAGAAGCAGAGTGGAACTCATTAGCCCATGGCTAGCACCCCAAGTTTGTCTTAGAATGCACAAGTCAGGATTTCTCAGGCACAGAGTATTGCATGGGATTTAGGAATAGAAAGTGTTGTAAGTAGAGAGCAGAGTAATGTACAGAGGATTATTATTAGCCTCTTGGGAGAGAGACATTCTACTTAAATACATTTCATATTACTTTGAGATCTTTCTATGAGATACTAAATAAGTCTAGATCATGATCCAAGTCAGCTGCCACTGACTGGCATCATATCTTTGAGTATGTTCTCATACTTGCTCAGGATTGCTATCCCAACACTCCCTCTCAATTCCGAGTTCCTAGAATATCTGCAGATAGATACTCATGTAATAGTCTTAGTAGGCCTTTAGTGAATATATCTGCTAAGTTCTCTTCTGATGCACAGTGCTAAACTTTGACTTCATTTGAAGCCATGCACTCATTAATGAAGTGGTGCTGTATGTCTATATGCTTTGATCATGCATGGAATATAGGGTTCTCAGTAAATTTGATTGCTGATTGATTGTCAACAAAAATAGTCATCACTTTATAAGGTGGCAATCCTAATTTGATTAAGAGTGCTCATAGCCAAATTACTTCCCAGGTTGTATGTGCAAGGGCCATATATTCTGCTTCCATAGTGGATAAGGCTACAGTGGGCTGTTTCTTTGAACTTCAAGTAACAGCTCCCTCTGCATAGATACAGACATAACCAGATGTTGATCTTTTATCTGTTCTGTCTTCTCCCCAGTCTGAGTCTGAATAAGGTATCAGCTCATCCATAGTCCTTTCATATGTGATTCTGAAGTCTAGAGTTCCCTTCAGATAGCAGAAAACTCACTTCAAGGCTGTGACATGCTCAGCGGCCAGATTCTGCACATACTTGCTTAATTCAGTGACAGCATGTGTAATGTCAGGCTGGGATCCATTGGCCACATATATTAGTGATCTGACACCAGTATGGTAATATTGTCTGGTGGCTGTGTCAATACCTTGTGGGTCTTCTGTCAGAATTTTCTCTAGCCATACATTCAGGTTCATAGGCATTTTGACCGGTTTGCAGTCATTCATGCTCATTCGCTCAAGTACTTTGAGAATATATGCCTTCTGGGATAGAGTGATAGTGCTCTTGACCCAATTTCTGTCTACCTTCATGCCCAATATATATTGAATCTCCCCTATGTCTGTGATATTTAGCTTCTTCTTAAGCTCTTCTTTTATTTTAGACATGGTTTCATCATCTGAGGCAAGTAATATCATGTTGTTGACATATACAGCTATGATTATGGGACCAGAACTCATTTGTCTGATGTACACACATTGATCACTGATCAATCTGATGTATCCAAGTCCCAAAAATATAGCATTTAATTTGTCATTCCAAACTCAGCCAGATTGCTTGAGTTCATACAACATTAATTTGAGGTGTGCCACTTTTTCACTCTCATCTGAATATTCAGGTGGCTGTGCCATATAAATGGATTCATTGAGTTTACCATTTAAATAAGCTCCAACAACATCCATTCCATGAATGATTAGGTTTCTTTGAGCAGCAATTGCCATGAGTAGATGGAATGTGTCTAGCCTGACAATGGGTGCATATGTCTCAAAGAAATTAATGCCAGGTATCTGTGAAAATCCTTTTGCAACAAGTCTGACCTTGTATCTGGTGATTTTACTATCACCATCCCTTTTCAATCTGTAAGTCCACTTGCAATCCACAAGTGATCTGTCTTTGAGTAATTCTTTCAGCTGCCATGTGCCTAGAGAAGTCAATAGATTGTATTCTTCATCTATTGCTTTCTTCTAATAATATCAGTCTGGTCTTGTCTTGGCTTCTTCAAGGCTTAATGGCTCATCACTGAAGTTGTCTGCAGTTTCCCCAATGTATGCATAGGCTATTGCAACATTTATGGCTTCCAAAGATGATTTTTCTGAGGTACACTGTTGTTCTGATGTTTTCACAGCTCATGCACTTGGATTATAAAGTGTCTGATAACTTGGTTGGATCTTTGATGCAATCCAGACTGATTTGTCATATGGCTCGATCACTTTCCATGCTATATTGGGAACTTTGATTTGATCAATGATACATCAGAGGCTGTTTTCCCTTTTGGTTCAGCATTTCTGGCATCCACAGAATCATCTGAAATGCCATCATTTTCATCTGGAGTCTGCTTGACTCTGCTCTCTGACTCTCCCTTGAGCGACAAAGGATGGAAGACTACATAGTCAGTGTCTATAGGCTCTGTAGTGTTGCTTTTAGAGAATATAACATTTCTTGAGGTCTGAATCTGTCTGGTTTGAGAGTTATAATATCTCCAGGCCCTGGATTCATCTGTAAAACCTGTGAAAATAAATTCTCTTTGACTTTGGATCCAGTTTTGACCTCTTGTTATCTTGTTGCAACATCTAGCACTTTACTTTGAATTCCTGGAGTGCCAAAATATCTGGTTTCATGCCCTGAAACACTTCTTCTAGGGTTAGATCATTTTTGATGGCCCTGGTTGGTGATTGGTTCTTCAGGTATGTGGCATATGCTACTGCCTCAGGCTATAGAAACTTTGGTAAGTGATGTTCTTCTAGCATGGCACATGCATGCTCCATAAGAGTCTAATTTATTCTCTCAGCAACTCTGTTTTGAGATAGAGAGTATGCTGCAGTCAATTCCAACTGTATGTCATTGTCCTGGAGGTATTCCTTTACCTCTTCATTGACATATTCCTTTCCATTGTCAATCCTC
>NW_025064954.1:14874-34721 GCF_019112545.1 Guyanagaster necrorhizus
GTATTACTTCGAGATCTTTCTACGAGATACTAAATAAGTCCGGATCACGATCCAAGTCAGCTGCCGCTGACTGGCATCGTATCTTCGAGTACGTTCTCGTACTCGCTCGGGATTGCTATCCCAACAGAAAGTTTACCCTTTCCTGTCAGCCGAGACAATTGTGCTTTTAAGGAGCCTCGCTCTTACTAATAGGCTCTCTAACAGCTGGGCCAACCAACTTCCTTCCCATTCGTGATCATCTGGCGACTTCTTCTGCACCTGTATCATCAGCGTTCGAAACTCACTGTCAAACAGTGGGCCTGAGAGGATCTGGTCGAATTTGCTCCACTTTCGCTACGACGTGGAGCTCGGAGGCCCATCGTTTCCGCATGTGACTACGAAAGCAAGTCTTTCGCAAATGTCCAATTCCGACAATAGGAAGCTCGTTCCATGGGAAATAGCGTGATTCGCTTGCTGCCATATTTCAGATAAGAATACCAACCAAAGAGAAGCAGACACAAATACCCATGGCAATTGAATGCCAGCGAGAGAACTTGAAGGGTACTTGATGTCAGTGTGGACATTTTGTCGAGATACTGGAAGTCGATGCGGTTGCTAAGACTGAATGTAAACCATTGCAGGTTGTTGATGAACAGAGAGCAGACATTTGTCTCCAGTATCGCTTCCATGAAGGCTGGACACCTGTATGAATACCTGATCACGACGCTCAAGTCTGGGATATGAGGTCGGCCTAGATACGTATGAGATGGGGATGAGAGCAGTAATTTGAACCAGCCCCATCTTGATTTCCGGGATATTGGAACTTGAGCAATCCTGGTATTAGAGATACAATGACGTCCGCAGGGATGTCTGAGATACGGAGGGACAACTACAGTCAGCGTCGAAGTTGTAACAACGAGAAATAAGCTAGATACCTAAAGAGCGATGGTGCTTCACCCCATGAAATCTAGGAGCACAAATACCACCAGTATTTGGCTCAAGCATAGCAGCTGCTGGGACCGTTTACGTGCCTTGCTCCCTTCGATCGTATGGAGCTGTCTGTCCAATCATCTATGCGAAATATTCAGTGCAAGGTACCATTATGGGAATATGTGGTAGTTTTGACATCTCGACGCCCCAACGATTGAAAGCCGAACGCTCATCGTCATAGCCACAGGTGGCGAAAGGAATTATCGGCCCACAAAACCCAACCACGAGCGTTCTTCTGCTGTCCCCGGGCCTATCCCTTCATCGCAGCAACTTTGGCATACCCTCCTTACCCTCTTTCTTAGCAGATTCACCGGGGTATCAGAAGGCTGAGATTAGGTCCATTGATTATACAGGATTGTGTGTTAAGAGAACATGTGTACTTTATGATGCCCGCGGTAACTTCAAGGTCGGCCACGAGATACCGGAGGGCATTAAATCTGTCTTCATACGGGAGTCGTGACAGTCAATGCCATTTACAGGTCAATAACGATGACGAGCGAAGTGGATTTACATGCTGATAGGCTACGCAGACAAGGGCGGGTGGTAGCCACCCATCTATCCATGCTCAACTTCCCAAGAACGTTTCCTTCCGTCGAACATCATAGGAGATGCCAAACTGCCTTCATTGCATTGTTATTCATATGTCACTTTTAAACCATTGTTGCACAAACTCTCCCATTGACTCGCCAAGGCGGAATCAGATACGCTTAGAGGACGCCCGAGCTGCACTTCCTCCAAACATGAACATGAGCGATACTCCTTGGAGGTGGACCTGGTGTTTATGCCTCGACGAGATGCCACGACAGTCACCAGACTGCCACCGTCAAAAAGAGTGGGAAGCTTTCTCATAGCCAACGCACGCAACTGCGGAGCAATATTATCATCTTTGGTAGGTGAAAACACCAGGCTCGTGACGATACAGTCAACGAGAGGGAGATCCGTCAGTTCCATAAACAATTGGCGTAAGTGAGGGAGCTCGCGGAGAAAGGCGATGGTTGCTCTCGCATTATCACTACCGAGGCATCCATCGCAATCCTTTAGTTCGAATGCTGTGATTTTCCTCATCCAATCACAGGTGCGTACGTCGGGAAATTCGAGAATATGGGGACTCTGCGAGGGGACACCGATTAAAAGGAAAACAGGAGGGTAATGCACGGCAAAACCACACGCGAATGCATATCCGCGATACTTCTTCTAAATCCCTCGATCAAGCCAAGATGCGACACATAAGGAAAGGTCAAGGGCTGTCCCGATGCGATCTGCGACTTTATGCAAAACAGATCGACGTTTCGCACAAGTGGGAAGCTTCTCAACAGACTGAGACATTTGTCAGTGGGGTTCATACCGATAATGCTTAGCGTTGAAACGTTGGCAGTTCTCGGGTGTGCGAAAGAGGGTGTAAATACGTGTGCCGTATACGGCGGCCCTTCAATGACAAGATTTCGGAGGAATGGGGTCATTGAAAAGGTGTCCGAAGTAGATGCAGCATCGGTCCCTCTCATCCAAGCCATTTCAGCGTGTAGATATTCAAGGCGGCCAGGAAAGCCTTTGAATGGTGATAGGAATTAGTAAAATGGATATGGCAAACAGCATGTCAACCTTGTCCAATTTGGCGCGCTCGAACGGAGCATCTGGAAAAGAAGTGTCTGTTCCACTGACATGGCAGTCCATCCTGTCCACCTCCTACTGGACCCAAAAACGTGAACGGATAAAACATGCCCTTGTGCCCTAGACAACTGTATGCCCAGCTGGAAAGCGGCGGAAAGGTCTTTTTGCATATTAACCGCTACAGTCGACCACAACCGACCGGTTCGAAGGGCAACTCTCCTCCATGATGTACAAACTTGGGAGTGTCCACGGAGCCTGACGGGGATCCAGGGATGAGAAACTCCTCTCCGCATCCAATTCTGGGACGCAACGACTGAAAATTTCACAGAGGACATCATCCCCGAGCTGGCGAACGGGATGGGTCAAGATTTTCGCGTCAGAAAGATTGGAGACGATTTGGTCCCTTTCCGTTGATAGAAAATGGAGAAGCTGGCGAGTGGCAGCAATCTTCTTGTCGACTTCGGCAAGATACTCATCTCCTGAAGCCATTAGGGCTGCAAGGACATCCTGTTCAGGAGAAAGAGGCGGCTTGTTGGTCTGAAGAAGCTCTACGATTCTGGGAGAGTGTGTTGGGTGTCGATATTGGGGCAAGGACGATGCGAATGCGGGATCAAAGGACGACAAATCCACGGGGACAAATGTAGACGTCATTTTCGGCAGGAAGTATACTAGAGAATATATAATTAGAATACGACAGAGAGCTTACTCTAGCTTTGGGGACATACAGGGCAATCCACTGGCACTTTGATAATGCAACAATGTCCGGAGTCTCAAATAATATTTGATGAACAAGATTGAAGCCTTAGGGCACGCTTGAAGACCAGAGATGGACGTTTGAATTGCTGAATGATTGCTGACATTATACGAAATGAACATTCAAAGAATAACAAAGAATATTGAAACTTACTCGAGGCAATAAACGTTGGAAAGGCTGAACCGCCACGAGCCCTAAGGCGGTCTCAATCTTGAGGAGCCGGTGCACTTGAGTGAAGGTGAAGAGGCCAAAGGCGCTGAGCAGCCCCAGACGCCGAACATGTCACAGTCCGTGAGAGTAACAACCACGAGCCCCGGCACGGTCCGGGGCGAGAGTAGTCCTGTGAATAACAATGTCATGACTGTACATCTCCAAGTCTCTGATTGAGTTCTCCGTTTTCTCTGTGGTCAATACAATCAATTGGTCCTACGTCCAGTGTGATTATCTGGATCTCCAAGTTGAAAGCTTCCATCAAACTAGGGCACAATATTCGCATCCTTTAACATGGCTCGCGCCTCCATTAATGCTCATTGAATATTAATGTCTTAGCGCTTGTCGTGTGACCTCTTTCCTCCAATGCATCGTTTCCCTTTGTCGACTACACTGCTGGTAGATGAACTTAGTGGACGTCCATGTCGCCCATGAAGATAATATGACTCTACATACATTCGCTACACCTACTTAACCCGGATTCTTTGATACCCGTCTCTTTATAAGGCATCGAACTGCCCCCGCCTGAAGAATGTCGACATGCCGACTTCGGATTCGATCGATGCGCTAAGTAACAGCATAGAATGATGGGGGTCCAGTCGTCGGTTGCCGCTATATTTCTAATCTAATCTTCAAGCCAGCGCCAATCGCATCGCGAACCACAAGAACCACAAACAAACGTTCTACTCGCTTTCGAAGTTCAACGCCACCATGCTTCGAACATCTTGACCGCAGCACGCTGGCCCAGCTGGTGCTCTCTCTGGAGCTTGACGTCCACGGCGGCCTTTCATATCAACTCGCAAAGAATAACACGACCGGATCATACAGACGGATTGGAATCTTACATTCGGCGATTATCTCCATCTTTTTGGCATTTTCCTGCGACAGAATGAAGGTGCCTTTTGCTGTTTTCTCACCACCTGGGGCGGCGGCCATGACAGACCTGCGGAAATGCATATGTTCGTTTCATGCTGAGCGAACAATCTTCAAGTGGTGCGGCTAGGCAACGAGAACCTTCGGCTATCGGAATTGACAAACAATATTGATTTCCCGATGTAGACATCGTCTTTACTTTTCCGAAAAGATAACAGCAAGAACTTGATGAAGAACCAATATAAGTACATGTAATTCATACTATAGAGGTATCACTCGGTAGGCACGGTGTTACATGTAAGACGTACTAATACACTCTTGGTTAACTTGATTTTTCTTCCTATCTCAATCAAACTTAATGACGCGGGGCACAATTTCAATCCAGTAGCTGTTACCCATCATGTCATTATTCAAACAACAAAGAACGAGGTGAACACATACCCATCAGGGTCCAGAATAAAAGCGATGTGTCTCATCTTCCCATCGCTGGGCCTCTGAAGGAGATTGTCAATATACGAACGGCGACAAACTTGAGTGAACATCCACCTTCTTGAAGGCAACTCCCAGCTGTTCGAATCGTTCGCAAGCTTTTTCAACATCATCAACCGTTATAGCGATGTGTCCAAAGCCCCGGCCGGGCTCCGAGTTTCCACTGGCATATCCCTGGAAGTTCGGATCCGATTCCGTGCCATGGTTGTGGGTGAGCTCGAGTATGCCTACATCAGGACGAAGATTCGTTACGATTAAGCCTCATAGACAGGCAAGAAGACGAACCTTCACGAGAAAACCTGGTCTCTTCTTTTTCCTTGGCGCTAAGTGCGCCACCGGAGTGATCGAATCCAAGGAAGTATAGAGTGAAGTCCCCGAAATCCTTTTCTGTGATACCGATGTCAACCAAAGAGGTGGGAGCAAGTTTGTCTGTGGTTAAGTGCACCAGAGAGAAGATCCATGCCAATGATCTGCCGCAGCATTGGAAGCTCAGCAAAAACAAATGGTTGCGGGCACGTACTTCGGTATAAAATTGAAGGGATACCTTGGGGTCCTTCACCCGGATCATGGTGTGGTTGAACTTTATAGGCAGATACTCAGACTCCAGTTCGCCTGCAGGTGCTGTAACTGACCGCAAAACTGGCTGTTTCCGCTGTGCGAGGCATGATGGTGACGGTGGTGGTGGTATCGAGAATCCAAGTGGTTGATAAGCCCAAACCTGATGTAGTCAGCCCAGGCACGGGACTCGTCACGCCGTGATCGTCCGGTTGATAAATTCGGCGAGAACCTTTATCGCGCCCATTTCGCCCTCGATGGCCGCTGCTGCGTACGTAGTATTGTTCTCGTGTGCAGGACTGTGCACGATAGCTGCGACAGGTTTGGCTCATACCGCCTTGCCAAGTGATCTTATCAGCTGTCAGAACGCCGGACGTTGTGAATCGATAATGGCGTTACGGGGTAATGCTAACGAAGCTAACTAATCACAATGGTCACTGCGCAACTACGCCGGGAAGATGTTTGGCTTCGTGGTTCCCGAGGACAATAATAATTTATCTCTGCAACGTTTACGTGGCAGCAGTTGACTTCCTTCTGTGGCTTCTAAATGTAACGGCACGCGCAGCCAACGACTGGAGAAACGAGTGGTTATCGAGGTACGAGTGCCTTGTGTCCCAGGTGGATATATATTTTATCCTTCATTTTCCCGGGACGTCGACGTATTTTCATTTCAAGGGTCCGACTTTGCAGTGTTGCGGAGAGTCGGACTGACAGGGGCTGGAATTGCCATACCGGGTAATGGAATCTTTACGGCGCGCGTAGTTGTAAACTGCTGCGGATAGGAATCTTTTTTATAACAAGCTCTGGTCCTGATGGAATCCTTGTCCATCCCCATATCGCTGCCGTCAACGTTTCCCACCTCACTGTGCGACGAAAGCACCTTTTTTCGAGATGAACTCCAAACTCGAGGCTCTCTCAGCGCGTCACCCGCGTTATACGATTTTTTTAATCGTCCTGTCATTCGTTATCATTCTTCTCTATGTTAATTCTTCTCATGATTCTCCCTTCTCTGGCTCTACATGGGGCGGTCGCCCCCCTCCATATGACTATGCTGCTCGCGCTCACATGAATGACATGTACTGTCAAGGAGCAGTCCAGGAGCATGGCTTCCAGGTCGGACGTCATGGGCCCCCACCGCCGCCTTCTCGTGGTTACGAGACCTTCCAAGGACATCCGCCGCATCCTGATCAGTACCAGGGACGTCCATGGGGCTACGGACCGCCACCTCCCGGTCCATGGGGACCACCGCCCCCGCCCCCATTTGGCCCCATGCACCATGGGAAGCACGGCGGTCCAGAAGGCAAGCACCCGCCTCTTCCGCCCCCATTCTGGGGTCACCCTCCTCCGTCTCCTGATGGCGACGCGCCTCCACCACCACCGCACCACTGGTGGGGCCCGCCGCCACCACCACCGTCAGATGGCGAGCAATCCTACGGTATGCCTCCGCCGCCGCCGCATTCGCACTGGGGTCCACCGCCTCCCCACGAATTCCACGGTCACAGGGATTCCAGGCCAACTCCGCCCATGGTCTGGGGTGAGCACCAACACGGACATCGTCCTGCATTCCAAGACGACGATGAATGGGAACATCCCCCTCATGGACCAGAAGGAGAACATCCTCATCATGGACCTCCGCCACCGCCTCCGCCGCCTCACAAACCTGGCAAGCACGACAAGCATGAAAAGCCGTGCCCTGAAGACGAAGCGGGGTCTCCCTCGATCAAGGCTCATCGGCCGCGACCGTGCATTCCCAAAGATGCTGCGCTCCAGAAGAGCGAAAAGCACTACCAAGAGTACGTGAAGCACCGTAAGGAATCTGCCGATGAGGCTGCTCCATCTTGTAAGTCTTTTCTCAGTATAACATTTCTCGTTCTCATTCGGTCCAAAATCCTCAGGGAAATCTTTTGCTCCTGCTTTCCGTTGTCCTCACCATCTCGAGCTTCTCGGTGAGCCGGAGGACGGTGGAAAATGGGTCTGTGGTTTCGAGTACATCGCTCCGAAGGAGCAGTGTGTTGTATACTCGATCGGTATATCATTTTTGTCATTTCATTTATCAAACATCCATTTAATCTGCGTTTTCTCAGGTGCTGACGGCTCGTCCTTCGAAACAACAGTAGAGGACCGATCTGCCGCATGCACAGTATTCGGTTATGGTGACAAGCCATCGGAGAACGTAAGAACCTTTCGATCCATCTTTTTATGTCGCATGTAATGACCCAACGTTTCAGACTGATGTCGTTACTGAGGAAGAAGAGACGACTGCCACCGAAGAGTCAGACGTCCCCGCCACAGTCCCAACCAACCCTCTCGACGACCTTCTTGAAACCAACGGACACAAATTCATTGACATCCTGAAGTTTGATATCAACTCTGAATCCGATTTTGCCGTCCTTGATGCCTTCTTGGATGAGTATGACTTCCCCCAACTGGCCAGCCGTGCGCCTTATCCTCCGCCGCGCCGCGCTTTACCCCCTCCCAAACGCGAACCCGTCCTTCCCTTCGGCCAGCTCCTTCTCTCCGTCGCCGTCTCTTCTGATGACGACAAGGGCGAATTAAGCATTAACAATTTCGGTGCTTGGTTCGAGAAGCTCGAGCGCATGGGTTTAAGGCCCTTCTTTGCTGCGCCAAGTCTAAGTAATTCCCGCAATGCGGTTGACGTGAGTGTTGCCTTCCGTATCTTGTGATGTTTACGCCATCTGACATTTTCTGATAGTATTCTTTCATCAACATCCGTGGAGAGCATGAACTGCTTTCTGCCCTTCCTCCTCCACGTCCCCATCACTTTCATCCGGCCACTTGAATAATAAACCTATTGACTGACTCTAGAAAGGTCGTATATTTTCATTCAATACTCAGCAGACGACGAATACTTGTCTTTGGGCTCGTCCGTCGGAGATTTACCTCTCGTCCGGTCCCCTTGTTCATTTCAGATGGACGAGATCCAAGTTCATCATTCTTTCTCTCTCTAACTATTCCCGCGACTGCTGGGCGGAGCCCCCTCTCTCTCAGTAGTTCTGTACATTCAAGTTGTATGTCGTCGATGCTGTTATCAGTTGACTATATTCGTGGTCATTTTTTTCTTGAATCGAGAGCAAACCGAGAGGAATCGAGGCGTTAATCAAATTAGTTGATATTTGACGTGTGCACAATTTGCAGGTGCTGCGTATACTAGGAGTAATGTTTCGAGATGCTGCGGCATTTTGATTGCTGCGCCTCTAGGCTACATATATACATAATAATACAACAATATGATTCATCGTTTCTTCGATCAAATCGAATAAAGGGAAACCCGATATCAGAAGGGGGTCGTCAATGTCATGGCCACTTTCAAGACGAAAGGTCGCTGGTGTGTATGACGCCGGAGACGTGTCAACGTGCTCACTTTTCTGTAATGTTTCCATGTTTCGTACGTTGCCCCTCACTACATAGGCCGAAAGAAATCCTGTTAAATCCGAAGGTGCACTTAACCTTTCCTTGCTGACCGCAGTTTTATCGCTGACATCAATGTTCAACGGTCAAAGGAAATGTCCTACACAAAGCAACCATATCGACCTTATTTCAGCCTTCAAAACTTCCCGAGTCCAGTATTTTGATTTCGACAATTAGTGAAGGCGAAGTCAACTGCAGAATCGGTACAGTGCTTACTATCGCCCGCCAAGACATGGCCCATGAAGCGGATTCATGTTTCTTGAAGAATTGCAAAGGAACAACACGCCCGACATGTTTTGTCAAAACTAGGAGGTTGGCGTAAAGGCTACTTATTGTCCTCCAAATTTCGCGTATTTTCAGAAGGGGTCATGTCGATGTAAACTTGCCAATGCTTAGCATGATATATCGATGAAATTGCGGAGCTAGACTCTGCAGCTGCAACTGACCTTTCAACAGGTCTTCAGGCACGGAATAGCGGCAAGGATCTTACCGATGGAGTGACGAGAGCACCGCCTACGACCATGAGACACGATGAATGGCTATAGTGACTGACCTATGTGAAACGATTTCCTGCATGCCGGACACAGAGCCGTAAATCCATCTGCTGTAGTTTTCGAAGTGTGGTCCGATACGCAGCGGGAGCAATAGACGTGCCCTATAGCAGGTACAATAAGAGCAATGTAGAGCAGTCACCGCCATCGCAAGGTAGGCTGACGAGATATTGGCAAACAGATAGTACATCCACAAGCCATGGTCTCGGATCCAAACGTACCAAGCATAAGAGATGGTCGCGGAAGGAGGAATCTATGTGAACTCCAGCAGTCGAACCGAGATTCCTTTTCGCACTGATTTTACACCGAATCTGTGTGCTCTCAAACTTCGTCGATGCATCTCTTTCAGCAGATCTTGGTCTTAGATCTTCCAAAATATAGTTTGCCTCCATCCCCGAATTCAGGTGTGCGAGAAAAGTTCATCTTCCTGGTGTGAACTTTAACTCAGGCGCCTCTTGGGTGACGATAACTTTCACTTCATCTTTTTGTCGGCAACCTTTTATTTATTTCATTACTCGGCGCAAGAATCCGAACGCCCAGCCTTCAGCCATCCTGCTACTGACTATGCCTCCAGGCACAAAATTCGCATGGCCTCCGTCCATAGAAATAGTATCACACTATGTCTTGTCTTACCCTCATATAACCCAAAACTGCGAGCCCACAGTGAGATCAATAAAGTTTGGCACTAACAATTGAACACCTACAACTCATGCTATGCGTTTAGTACGTAATCGGCAAAAGCTGTTGACACTGTGGAACAGGTAGTGTATGATCTTCAACTTAACATGCTTTGTTACCCAGGATAAGGTCTCTTGCGTCAGCAGAATGTCAAGTGGGAACATTACTAGGTCCAAAACCCAGCAAACCTTTATCGTTCCGTGGTTGGCGCTAAGAATATCTTGTCAAAGCCCCAGAAAGTGTCTATTCGAAATTTCATCCGTCATGTATTTGTGTGGGTATGGAATCCTAGTCACGCTCTTTCCACCAATCAGTCATAACTGCATCCACATCATACCCATATTGAACGTCGTAGTTCCGACCGCTCCCGGAAATCTTGCCCATCATCGCTTTGAGAGCCTCATCTCGCGCACGTTGTTCCGGACCGTCTTCCAGGTGAAACATTGTCTTATCAGACCAACAGCCATCGGTGGTTTCGGTAGCACGAGGGCGTCGGAGACTTTCGTAGGCTTCTAAGAGAGATGGGATTTGATCTTTGTCTGTGATGTGGGCGAACAGGTTACCGAGCACGGTGGCATCTTCGATCTGAGCGACCCGAGGGAAGTAGTTAACTACTAGTATTCATCATAGAGGGAATGAAGAACATACGGCCATTGAGGCAGCTTGCGCCCGATATGGCTACGTGGATGCTTAACAGCTTGACTGGCGGTATACAATATACAAAACACTTACCAACATTGGGTGACAAGCATCCCCGATTAAAGAAATGCGTCCATTCTTATGCACCCAAGACTGCAGTGGAGTTTCGAGACCTTTGAGAGAGCCTACGATCGAAGAGGTGACAAGGTCCAATAGTTTTCCAACTCTTGGAGAGGTTCGTTAGAGAAATCAATCAACTGACATGTCGAAGTTTACCGAGGCTCCCAACCAGAAATTTCCTTCTTCATTTGTTCGATATCTCCAGGTCGAGTCCATAAGGCCATGGAATCCTCGGTGTCGTCTTCGTGGAGTATAACGAAGTTGTATTTATTTCTTCCCTAGTACATTCATTTATCAATGTTGAACCTCATCTTTTACAATTATATGAAGAGAACGCACTATATTATATCCGACTACGTGCTTGTGGGGTCCTATCCATGCGCTGATTTGCGGCTTTTCGGCCAAAGGACGAAGGTCGGGATCAGACAGCATCCGAGTTGTGTCGATGGTAGCACGAAAGGCGGCTTCTCCGCTGGGTATAGAGCGAACTGGCACTTCTGCCACAATATCACGCGTAACACTATTAATGCCATCAGCGCCGATGATAAGATCAGCTTCGAGGACTTCGCCCGTGTGTAAAGTGACGGAGACGTTGGCGGGGTCGATTGAAGTTACTTTGCTGTTGAGCCTGCTCTTCACCAGCGGACGCGCAGTGTCGTGCAGTATGTCAATTAAGTCGCGTCTCTGTAATAACGGTAAGGATCGGAGGATACTGGAGGAACAGACGTACGTGTAGGCAATAATACGGAGCACCTTGTGCTTCGGCCATAGCAGATCCATAGGGCACAAAGTCCAAGACACTGCCGTTGTCGTCTGGTATGTATTAATACTAGGCAAAGATGGTCATGCAGAAGATCACATACACCGTAACACAGAGAAATCTTCAGGGAGGTCGGAAACCTCGTCTAACGAAGGTTTAAGACCCCATCGAATGAGGAGGCGAGACGTGTCTATATCGACAGACAATCAGATCTTTTCTTCTGAGCAGAATTGAAATGGGCTTACTGGGAGCAATTTGGATTCCTGCACCAATCTCTCGAAGGTCAGATCGGCTCTCTAAGACTGTGACGATATGTCCAGCCTTTGCCAGGCAGATGGCAGCGGAAAGGCCCGAGATTCCTGCACCGATAATAATGACCTTGAGTGGGCAGGATGAAGTCCTACCGTTGCACATCGGTGATTCCTAAACCCAGCCATGAGTGTGGAACACATGAAAGGGTTGGTACTAGAAAGCCTAACAATATTGTTAGTCATTCTGTGTACTTGGTAGTTGAAGAGGGATTGTAGCTTTTGTATTTTCCAGCGAAAGATGCGCGTTATTAAGGACTCTAGCCGGAAATCCGGATTAATGATGTAAGATGTGGAACTAAGCAGAAAGAGATGTTTAGTCAAGGAATACCTTCCTTGCTTCTCGAAATGTGTCCGGCGCCGAGGACCTTATGATAACGTGAACATACCGCCGTCACTGGGCTCCGATCCATCTTTTCACTCTAACATTAGACAATGTTTTTCTCTGGAAAAAAGTGGCAGCGGAAGTATGCGCCATCACCTACGCCCGCAATGCAACTTGCTATTGTCAGACTGAGATGTCACGCAATGAACGAATCGACATACTATCGGCACCATTCTGCAACAGATCCCATGTCCGAGGACATGTTGTCTTCCGAGGTTTCGGCGATACCAATGGCAAATGTTTGGTTCACCAATAAGACGGGTGATAGAAAAGTTATAACGAAGTGCGCAATCAAGATCAACGGTCACACTGCTACGATACTAGTAGCCGCCCATTACGTGGTGATGCAGAGAATCGAAATCCGCTACGCAATGTCTTCGTCTCGGTGTGAATGCACCTGGGCGGTAGGTGCAAGATATCATATGAATTAACCGTGCAGCAAGGTCCCTCTGCAAGACTCGATAGTACCAGCCAGCATGATTAAGAGAAGTGGCCAGGCAGGTATAAAAGCGGTATGTGATAGTTATCCCCTCTGTCATCCACGCGAAAATTAGAATAAAGGGTCGACTTTTAGATCGAATTCGAGTCTCGCGCGCGCGAGGGGAGGTTCCACGCTTGAGACAAACGAAAGGCTGACACGTTACACGTATTGCAGTAGGCTCTAAAATTGTCTTGAAAGTGGGCCGCGCTTCCGAATGCAGCAGAGAAACATGTCTGGGTAGATGGGTTGTCGTAGTTCGTTTTTGGGCAGGCTGTCAAGGTTTAGTCCAAATTAATCTATATATGGATATAAGCGGCTAAATCTGCAACATTTCATGTTTTCACCTTGATCATAGCTTAAATAGTGGGCTCCCCTAACTACCTTAGGGTAATAGAGCACGTTCACTCAGACAATTTCTGCCAGCGACACTCGTCGACACCCGTCCTCAGTTTGCCTCTCGACGTGCCAATGTCGAGTGAATATTTTCTCCTTCACAAGGCTATACGATACGTTGTGGGTGTTGCTGCAGCCTCGTTTTTCACCGAAATACGGGTCATCGGAGGGGAGAATGTGCCTAAGGATGGCCCTATCATTGTGTCGGTTGCCTATCGTATCTTTATTGACACCTTCACCGACAATAAACAGTGCTGCGACCCACCATAACATGATATTGGACCCTATTATCCTCTGTACGTCGCTCCAACCCCTACTGTCTCTCCGTGTTAAAGGGGACTACAGCGACAAGTTTTCCTTACCAGCGGATATTACATTATTGGAGCAAAGGTGCGTTCTTCTGCTTCTCTTGATACCAGGCTATTGAGCTGGACTGCAGCGAGCCTTTATGCCAACCCGGTCGTACGATACATACTCCTTTCAACAGGAAACATCCCCGTCGACCGCAAGTCCAAGGATCGTCAAGTCTTGTTCAAAGGAACCTTTGAAGCGCTAGCCAAGGGTGGTGCTGTAGCGCTGTTTCCTGAGGGAACTAGTTACACCGAGCCGCGGATCATGCAGGTCAAGGATGGTGCAGCTTGGGCAGCTTTGGAATACACAAAATGGCTCAAGGAGAACCCGGAAAAAGCTCCCTCCACTGAGGTGAAAATTATACCCGCAGCAATAGTGTACACGAACAAGTCCAAATATCGGAGCAATGTGCGTACCTTAGACTGTCTTGTAGCTGTCCGGAGCTGACATGTAACCATTTCAACAGGTTATCGTTGAGTAAGTCTTATATTTACTCAGTCAACTTTTCGCTTCATAAATGCTGCTGCAGGTTTGGGCGTCCAATCTTAATGGACGCGTACCTCAAACAATTCAATGACCCGACAGAGGGCGAGGCACGCTTGGCTGCAAAATCTCTGACAAGGACGCTCGAGAATGAGCTGATTGAATCCACCATCAATGCACCCGACTGGTAGGCTCTCGGCGCACCGCATGATATCTTGCTACTGACATGTCAAAAGGGACACACTGTATACTGCCCGCATAGCTCGCGATTTGATGTGGAACGACGAAAAATCTATAAATATGGATGAGTTTGTGATCATATCTCAGACGTACGTGAGCTTATTCTTATCTCGTGTACTAGCTAATTTTTCTCTAGGCTTGTCGACTTGTTTTCGACTACAGATGCTACTGCTAATTTCATGTCAGCAAAGCGAAACTTGCTTGAATACTATTCATTACTACAATCAGCTAATCTCACCAACTCTGTCCTCTCGGGCATGCCGTTGCCCCGCTCATTAGACCCCAGCGTGCCTACGCCTCTCCCTAGTCGCCTCATCACCCTTCTCATACTCTTACGTGACACACTAGCTTGCCTTGCCCGTCTACCTTTTTTCCTTTTCCCCGTTGTTGTTCATATACCTGTGTATTTCATGGCTCGGCTTGGGGCACGTCTGGTTGAGGATGAGGAAGAGACTCAAGCCCAGAATAAGATCGTGTTCGGTTTACTTTCCATGATGATGGTATACCCTGCAGCGTTTTTCTTCTTGTGGGCCTTCCTCCGTTATTCCTCCGCAGGGGCATTGGCTGCTGCTGTTATTGTGTATCTTTTTGCGCGCTATCATAACACATTAATTGATGGTATGTACTACTGCTCCATCAAAAAGATTTCCCAGACTGACAGATGAATTCTGCAGATAACTACGAACAGTATGTGTTTTCTACCTGTTGTCGACGTTAAGAATGCCGATACTAAGCTTTCCCAGCGCGAAACGGCTATACGCAACATGGCGCGCCCTTATCGGCGTTTGGGCGCCGAAGGGCATGGATCTCTCCCTCGCTGCCCTGTCGCAGTACACTACACCTGTCCTTCCGAAAGAGAATCCCTGGATAGATAGACCGAACAGCTCCACCCCTGAACCTTCCGCTGCGCTCACGACACCAGGTGACGCGCGGACGGGCCTTCCTGGTCCAGCTGACCTCCTCACTGCAAACGAACCACCTGTCAGATCGCGCCGGAAGCGCCGCCCTCCTACGCGGAGGATCATGCGACACATCCTGCGTGCGCGAGTGGAAGCTGTGAAAGCGCTCGCTGTGTTCTTTGATCAGCTAGAGCGGGGGGAGACGGGGAAGAAAGTGAAGGCGAGCAGGCATTTAGCGAAGACATATGGGTTTGAGGAGAGCGGGGAAGGGTGGAGGAACGCTACTGAGGTTGTGAGGTTTTTGAGAGCCAAAGGGGCGAAGATTCCGTCAGTGTCATATGTTCCAACGGAGGAGGACTGGATAGCGTTGAGTAGCGATGGGGAAGGTACCAGCACGCCTGTCGAGGAATAAGTGGGATTTGATTGGACTCTGTTTTCTTGCTTTGTATATATTGGTTTTGGATGTATTCGACAGGTTTTTGCTTGCTATTTTTCATGTTATCGTCCAGAAAGTTCTGCGGTAAAGGCATCTCAAGATGACCATGTAACGAAGTTGAGAAAAGGACGCAAGGAATTGAAGCTGCTGTCCAAGGAACCTGGAAATGAAATAGCAAGCAGAATCCCTAGCTTGAAGGCAGGCCTTACAAAGCTATGAGGAAGCACGATCAGCGCATTCTAAGAAAGTGACGCGCGTTCGTAGCACCTAATAGAGTACACTGTTAGCTATAATGTAGACTACAGGATACCAATCAGTAACATAAACAAAGTAATATAAGTAGATACTCACCCTCACACAGCGTAGCGATAAGCAGAAACGTGGTGAGGGTGCTCGACGGACCGTATTCAATATATGTAGTCCATCCCGACATAAAGGGGTATTGAGCTCCGCCGGCGGGATACGACGGAGCTCCTGCTTGCTAATCCAACACGGATTTGACAGACTTCTCACCATTTGTGCCATCTGGCACGATTTCGTTTCTTCCAGGAGTATCAGCAAGAGCGTTTGGACCCTCGAACATTGAAGAGCTGGATGAACTGGTGAAGAGGAGCAATACTGGGCTTCCTCTGAGAAATTTAATGGCATTTTCTAGCAAATCGACGGATAAGAATCCCCAGAACCAACGGCGCTGAACTATCATGCATCATCCACGACATCCCGTTCGCGACCGAACGTTATATCATCAAAGACGGAGCATAGAGAGTCTCGTTCGCTGGAATCCAAAGCTCGCTGTGGATTGTTAAATGTTGCCGTATCAGAGTGACGAAAGGAAGAAATGGTTAATCGTCTACCAGGTCAGTGGAACGATTACTACTATGCCTAGTTGCAAGCGCGATGTAAATGCTGAGCGAAATTCCATATATCATCTTAGGACACTTCTTTACCTGCGCCAGGTGAGAGAGCACCTTCCTCAGCAATACAGACCAGTGACCCTGCCTTGATATACTAGCGTTTATCTCATCTGAAACGACAGGTACTGAAAAGGGGCGTTGAAGTTTCGATAGCATATGTCGATTGCGTCACAGAGAATGGACCTTTGCGCAACAGGGTGCACATTTTAAGAACCAACGAATGGGCCAGTGATACGGAAGATGCCCGCGAGTACAACACCCCCTCTTCCTGCGGCTTACAGCGTGATAG
Organism: Guyanagaster necrorhizus; assembly: GCF_019112545.1. Classification (NCBI taxonomy): domain Eukaryota; kingdom Fungi; phylum Basidiomycota; class Agaricomycetes; order Agaricales; family Physalacriaceae; genus Guyanagaster; species Guyanagaster necrorhizus. Next base: position 31,689 of record NW_025064954.1, read on the forward strand.
GCTAGTCACTATCTTTATGGCTTTTGAGCTGGACTGGATAAAAGATTGTGGCTCAGTGCTGTACCATCCTCGCATATTCTTGCGTTCTTCCGATGGCGTCTGGTCCTCTGTCATGCTCTGGAAATTAAACACGGACGAATAGAGGTGGTTTTCAATGCGATGGTCTTATCGTCACTACGTCCTGGCCTTCTGCAGTCTCATCATACCCAAGGACGTCGCTATCCTAGAACGGAACGGCGGCCTGCACTGAGGTTGGCGACTGGCAGCCTCACTGATGGTCGCATTCTACTCACACGGCGCTTTGTGTTATGTCATAATTGTTCCTTTCTGTTGTGTCGTAGTTGTTCCTTCGTTGTATCGGCAACAAGGTCCCAATCAGGAATGGCCAAACCCAACCATAGCTGACATCATGGATGGGAGTCGTAAAGCCGTCCTCTTTCTTCGACTAACAACGCAATGTCCTCGCCTGCAAGCATAAACATGCCTTACGGTCCATCCCCCAGCAGTTGTGGGGATCAGAGCTCATCGGACGTCTGCAGTAACCCTCGGTTCCTCGGGACTGAAGGTATCAAAAATCATTCTAGGTTGTGCGGCGTATGGGAGCCCGGATTGGTTTAACTGAGTGCAGAATGAAGAAGAGAGCATCCAGAAAATCGAAGCAGCATACATACCTATTATCCTCGTTCCTTGATCCCAACCTGATTCCCGCCAAGGTACGACACTGGAATCAACACTTTCGATACCGCCAATGTACGCCTGCCTTTACTCGCGCTTACCTTCGAGCTTCCCATCATTAGGTCTACTCCAACGGGCAATCCGAGATGTTCTTGGGTAAGGCCACCAAGCAAGAAAATTTACCGCGAGACGGGATCGTTGTAATGACAAAGGTCCGTTTGTGTTCCCTGAGCGATCGGGGCTATATCCGTTGCAGGTTTTCGATCCGGTGTCTTGCGATATGCACGAGCGCATGGATGGCAGAGAGACAGAATGTGCCGGTTCCCATCGATTCGTAAATCAGTACGGGCCGCAAGTCTGTGCCACCCTGTCTTTTTTTAAATTTTATTTTTTATTTTTTGGCGGGGGCTATCGCAGAGGCGGTCCAGCGACACAGTCGCTTCCAACGTGCAGCCATATTTGTTGCCAGGAGCTTAAACCAAGCATGTGTAGTTAGTGCTTCAATTTCAAGTGTGTTTTCGTGTTCATCGCGAGGAAATACTTTACGCACCGAAGAGTGTGGGACTCGGGACTGAAGAATTTGCCGGGGAACAACTCCTTCTTTCGCACCGTCCCCATACTTACCTTGTGCTTCCCCGGCCCGTTTACTCCATACCCACTAAGGCCCCGTCTATTTCTGTCCAGTCTTTAGGAAGCCGATGCTCGTTTTCGATAACACCGGACCACGTCCTTAAGACTAGGTCTTTCTGGAGAGCCTTCTTGCCAAAACGCTTTCGTATCATTAGGCAGTCTAGTTCCAGTCTTCTCCGGATTTGTTTCATCCATTTGTTCCGTATTTGCACCGGAGAGTATGGCGCGTTATCTTTTTGAATGACCCGTTCACACCTGTTGGGATAGCAATCCCGAGCGAGTACGAGAATGTACTCGAAGATACGATGCCAGTCAGCGGCAGCTGACTTGGATCGTGATCCGGACTTATTTAGTATCTCGTAGAAAGATCTCGAAGTAATACAAAATGTATTTAAGTAGAATGTCTCTCTCCCAAGAGGCTAATAATAATCCTCTGTACATTACTCTGCTCTCTACTTACAACAGGTTATGGGCCCCAGCCATAACTGAACTTACATCGCTACTCACTTCGCACCCTTTCATACTTTACATACACACATAGAACCGCATGGATAGCCAGTCCGTGTATAGAATTGACCCCCTTAAGGGCCCGGAAAATTATCCGACATGGAAAATCAAGATGATCGATATCCTAACCGATTTAGGACTGATTGATTATGCAGATGGAAGCATTCCGGCCCCGGCAGACACGACACTGGTGGCAGATTGGAAGAAGAGCGATAGGAAGGCTCTTTCAACAATAAGATTGCGGGTTTCTGATGGCCTGCTGGTATATATTGCTGGTTCAAAGGCTTCGGCAGAAGCCTGGAAAGCTCTGGAAGATATGTATGAGTCTAGGGGACCCATGGGAATTGTCCTTGTCAGAAGGAAATTCTTCAGAGCTCAGTGCAAAGAAGGAGGAAACATAGAGGAGCATATTAGGACTTTGAGGTCCTATCAGGAGGAGCTGGCATCCCTTAAGCAGAAAGTCAAGGAGGAGGACTTCTCTATCACACTGCTTACATCACTCCTGGAATCATGGAATTCATTCATCTCATCAGTGGATACTGCTGACTTGAAAGATTCTTACAAGTTGATTTCCCGAATTCTTCAGGAAGACATCTGACTAAAGGAAAAGACTTCTGATCGGACCACGACACTTGCAGCACATGGCAAGAAGTCCAATTCAAAAGTCACATGTTACAGATGTGGGGAAACTGATCACATCAGAACAAATTGCCCAAATGGGAAGAAGAATTCTGGAAAGTCATGGAAAGGAAAGGGAAAGAGCCAGACTCAGGCACATATTGCCAAATTGGACTCAGAAGAAGATGACTACATATTTTGTGCAACAGACGTCGCACTTACTTCACTCTCAGGAGTATCATGGCTAGAGGACTCTGGCACCACCAGACATATAGTCAAAAATAGATTATATTTTTCTGACTATGTTGAAACTCCAGGACATGAAGTCATTGGTGTAGGAAAAACCAAGGGTTTAGGAAGGGGAACTGTCAAGATTAAAATGGTTGAAGGGGAAAAGATCACTCCAGTCACACTAAAGAAGTGTATCCACTGTCCTGATGCACCATTCAATCTTATGTTGATAGGGTGCATTATAGATGCTGGATTTGAACTTAAATTCAAAGAGTCCAGAATGGATATTATCTCATCATATGGCAAGATAATCAGCCATGGAGATAAAATATCAAAGCTGTACAGCCTTGACATCATTGTTCCAGAAATAAC
>NW_025064954.1:36806-118079 GCF_019112545.1 Guyanagaster necrorhizus
GAATGGGCATGAATGACTGCAAACCGGTCAAAATGCCTATAGACCCGAATGTACAGCTAGAGAAAATTCTGACAGAAGACTCACGAGGTGTTGACACAGCCACCAGGCAATATTACCATACTGGTGCCAGATCACTAATGTATGCAGCCAATGGATCCCAGCCCGACATTGCACATGCTGTCACCGAATTAAGCAAGTATGTGCAGAATTCGGCTGCTGAGCATGTCACAGCCTTGAAGCGAGTTTTCCGCTATCTGAAGGAAACTCTAGACTTTGGAATCACATATGGGGGGACTATGGATGAGCTGATACCTTATTCAGACTCAGACTGGGGAGAAGACAGAACAGATAGAAGATCAACATCTGATTATATCTGTACCTATGCAGAGGGAGCTGTTACTTGGAGTTTAAAGAAACAGCCCACTGTAGCCTTATCCACTATGGAAGCAGAATATATGGCCTTTGCACACACAACCTGGGAAATAATTTGGCTATGAGCACTCTTAACCGAATTAGAATTGTCACCTTATGAAGTGACGACTATTTTCATCGACAATCAATCAGCAATCAAATTCGCCAAGAACCCTATATTCCATGCTTGATCAAAGCATATAGACATACAGCACCACTTTGTTCATGAGCGTATAGCTTCAAATGAAGTCAAAGTTCAGCACTGTGCATCAGAAGAGAACTTAGTGGATATATTCACTAAAGGCCTACCAAGACCATTACATGAGTATTTATCTGCAGGTATTCTAGGAACTCGGAATTGAGGGGGAGTGTTGGGATAGCAATCCTGAGCAAGTACAAGAATGTACTTGAAGATATGATGCCAGTCAGTAGCAGCTGACTTGGATCATGATCTGGACTTATTTAGTATCTCATAGAAAGATCTCAAAGTAATATGAAATGTATTTAAGTAGAACGTTTCTCTCTCGAGAGGCTAATTCTAGTTCTCTGTTACATTACTCTGCTCTCTACTTACAACAGCACTGAGCATTCCAGATCACTTGAGCTGATGAGGAGATTACTAATTGGTAGAATCGTTCTTTTCCGCTGTCTCTCTTCCCATTGGAGGCTTTGAAAACTGAGATGGCACATGATAGGATCTTGGCCATGTCCAGAGATTGCCATGGTATCTTGCATTTGTTTAGGAGCAATTTGGTGAGTTCCCAGACTTCTTTTTGTCCCGAAGATGAGCACGATGTCATTATATGTACCATGTTTTCCAGTTCATTATTACAGTGTTTGCAGTGTTTGCAGTGTCCTCATTCATGGTATTGGGGTCCGAAATGCAACCATTTTGTACCTATCCTGTAGGCATCATGCATCGTCATCCACAGAAGGTATCTTGTGTTGTGGTCTGTATCCCTATGTTGCAGAGACTTCTATAATGCGGCGTCAGTAGGCTTAACCCTGAATGATTCTAGCACTCCTTGTTGGGCTATTTTTATGTTCTCTGCTGTCTTTCTGCGAGGGAGAATGTCGAGAGCACCAGTTGACACCCTCTATCAGGTTATTCGGATGATGGTTATTCTTAGGTATATTCAGTAGTGCGATCGCTAGTACATAAAGATTTTTTTTCCTTCGACATACCTCAGTCTTCTACACATATTCGAGTGGAGACTGAGGTATGTCTTTCTTACTTTACTGATTGAAATATTACTTACAATACGTAGTTAGTTGTTTATTAACAGGTTCTGCAGCCCTTTTGTGCTCAAACCTCAGATTCTGATCCTAACAACTGCACTCAAAATACCTTGAAGACTCAAAACCATAAAAGTGAAAGCTTGAGACCATAGATTGTGGCCCTTGTATAACATTGCTCAAAATTTGAAAACTATTGGACCTCTATAAAATTTTCAACATCAAGAAAGAATATCTATGACAATGAACTCATCAGTCTTACCATTCAAGCTTGAAGCAGAAGAGAAATTTAATGGAGAGAACTGGGCATCATGGGAGATATTGATGATAGCTGAAGGAGGACCACATGGCCTGGTTAATTATTGGGAAAATAAGGTATCACCAACAGCATCCAGCTTGATTTTATTGCCTGCAACTGGCCTAATGAGCCTTAATCCCCTTGATCATGAATATGCCCAATGTGAGAGCATGACTCTCTCTTCAATCATTCAAAACATCACTGACCCATTTGGGTTTGGCCTTGACCCCAGAGAAAAATCACATGAAGCCTAGACAAAATTGCAGAAGGAGTATGGAGCTCACTCTGACATTATTTGAAAGAGACAAGAGGATATTCTACAAGCAATGAAGTTCCAAGGTGGGAAAAAGGTGACAGGAGATGATGGACATGTCAAAAAGATAAGATGCTTACTAAAGGAAGTGAATGATGCTGGAGCAGTAATCAAAACAGACACTTTTGTGACAATATTGATAGACTTATTCCTAGAGTCTTAGAATCCAGTCATTAGTATCCTGCATGGCAAGTCAGATATTGTCAAGATAATTGCATGATTTGCTGCATATGAAGATTGTGTAAGCAGATGAGATGACCAGACCATGAACTTGACCTTGATAAACTTATCAAACCAAGCACTCCATGCATCAATTGTAATACTCACCCAATAAATCCAGAGCATAAACACTACTACTCATCATGAAAAACCATCTAATAGACACTTCCATGAGGCAAATGAGAATTGCAAAAGCATAGGCCATACTATTAAGGAGTGCTGGAAAATCAGGGGAGGAAAACAGGGTCAATATCCTTCTTAGTAGAAAGAAAAATGTGATATACTACTACCAGCATCATTGGTGCATCTTGCACAGTCTATGGTCATTATAGACCCAGATATAAGCATCTCAACCTCCATCTATGCACTTCATGCTAACAAAAAAAATGTTGAAAGGATCTGAAAGAATTTGAATAGCTAAAGAAATGAATGAGTTAAATCTATTAAAGTTATTTAGTGATTCTAGTGTGACTATGCACTTCATCAAACAGAGAAACACTTTTTTGAACTATATCCCACTTGAAAACTATGCTGGAGAGTCCTTAAAGGCTGGCATGAACCTGTGAATTGCTGGAACTGAGAGAGTTGTCTTTACAACTGAGAAAAACAATGTTATAGTGCTGAACAAGACATTACATTGTCCAGATATATCAGCCAACTTAATTTCAGTGTTGAGGCTTGACAAAGATGGTTGAGCTGTAATATATGTGAAGGAAAAAGTTAGCTTTATGAGGCCAGACAGTGAAGAAAAATTCACAGAGATATTGAGTAGAGATTTGTATATGATTAATGTTATGATTTTTACTATTTTCTTTACTTTTCACCCCTATTTATGCTTAGTCAGAGTGCCTAGGTCAGTGCTTAGGACCATGGGACAATCTTGGTCAGTACAACAACTATTGTCCTATAACACATAGTGACACCCTGACAATAAGACAATCTCCCTTTTGTAGGTAACTATGATGCTCTAGGACAATAGACACTATAACACAGACATTCACAATTAGCAGTACTCTATTTATCTAGCAGACAAATGGTATATAAGTAGTGTAGGCAGTGCCATGTATTTCTAGTCTTAAACTATTCTTAATTCTACCATTCTATCTCAAGTCAACTAAAGCATTGACTTTGAGGTATAATACTATCTTTTATATATAGTAAACTCAAGTGTGATTGTACAAATACAATACAGTACTTGTTTATCATGTGGTCATAGTCATATGTCATCTGGGCCTAACAATGAGTTTGAGACTTCTATTTCCCTTTTCTTATGCTCATTATAAGTGAAGAAAACTGAATGCCTGCTATTAATATTACAACTACCAATCTTACTGATGACTTCTTTAAACTATTAGCTTTCATCATTGGAACACTTCTTGATTTGTTTGTGATCATTCAACTTTACTATGGACATCAATCAGTTACTGCTTGGATAGTCAGACACTATCAGTCCTTTAGATAGATTTAACAGATTCTATGCAATGTCACCCTCAATCACCCCCTCTATGATATCTCTCCCTCTGCCTGAGCCTCCTTTCAGCCTATGTTTGGAACTATATCTGAGGCTGGACTTAGTCACATGAATGAAAGATGTGCTGAGGAAGAAGAAGAACCCCAATCAGCAGATGGATCCTCTCAAACAACTAGCAGATGCAGTGAGCATCAAAACACAGGGTTCAGGAACCCCTGAGTCCTGCTGCACCTCTCTGCAGTCTCTAACTACAAAGATGAAGACCTCTCTAATGACTTCTTTGAGGAGTCACCATCCCCTGACCCTTCTACCACTTCTTATGAGCTCAGCATTAGAGACCATGCCAGAGACTCCATTAATGAAGTTGTAAGACTTGCAGAAAGAGGCTCCAGATATATCATCCCTCATGAAAGTCCCATTCCCTTGACCTCTAGTCCTTTTCCCTCAACCTCCAGCCACTTGGAAGAAACTGGTGGCCACTATGCCACAAGAATGGAGGTTGAGCAGTAGGAAAGAGAAGGCTATGACCTCTCTGAGAAGAAGCAGGAGTGTCTTGAGCAAGAAGCTGATAAGGAGGCTGACTGTCTCAAGCAGGAAGCTGACAAAGCATACTACAATGCCCAGTACAGACAGCAGGCCAGAGAGCAGCAAGCAGTGGAGTGGGGCTCAGCCCCTCTTGAACACTATGGATTATATGAAGGAGGAAAAGGAGATTTATACTACTAAGAAGATGCAGGAACATTCCTGACATTAACTGCTGAGCAGGCCCAGCAAATCAGGCTTGCTAACTCTCTGCCCTCTAGCCCTATTAACAGCAGCAACAGCAGTTTCTGAGAGTGGGGATCAGACAATGAGAACAGTCCATAGTCTGCTGACTGCTAGGCTGATGCTCAGATCCTCACTGCAGATGAGGTCAGAAATTTTGATGATGATTATGAGTCCTCACCCCTCACCTATGAAGAAAGTACCAGAAGCAACAACTCCCTCTTTTTTGATGCTAGTTCTATCTTCAACAGGTATGGGGTTCAGATTCCTCCTGAGATCAGAGTCTCTGAATGAGCCCTCCAATGATTCTTACATAGATATATTGCTGCTCTTTTCCTCAATGATGAGTTCTATGGTGACTTCTACTGATATAGTGAGGGAGTGGAGAGAGAGAGTGTGTGGTGAAGGAACTAGAAGGCTGGCAGAGCTGGACTCTTTCAACTTAGCTGGCAGCCTTTTACTTGAACCATCAGTATCACTACTCAAACTCAAACTAACAGGAAGCTCCTCAGCAATAGTATGAGCCTCTGAGCTATCTATCTACAATCTGTCTACTGACTACCTTGAGGAGAGCAAGGTGGATGATGAGGATGAGGAGGATGTCTCTAATGAGATTAACACCTGGTTCCAGAACACTGATGAGAAGATGCTTAAAGAAGAAATAAACTAAAATCGACAGAAGAAATTTAAGGAGCTGTACTAGGAGGAGATGGCCTCACTATGGAAGAACATTAGTTGGCTAATGATGCTACTAGGAAGGAGGTATCTAAACACAGATGATGAAGAGAAAGGACATTTATTGCAATACATGGCTACTGACTATGCAATCTATATTTATAACAGGATACATTCTGAAGATCAGTTGAAGGCCTTGCTGTCTTATTAATATGAGATTCAACTGATGCTGAACACACCATTAATATCACTAAGATGGGCTGAATACATTGTCCTCTCAGTTTGAATCATCAGCAGCTGACCCTCACATATCATGATAGCTAGCTGAGAAGCTGCTATCTAGATCAGTTGGCCTAAGTCTCAAGAATCTCTACAACCCATCAGATTCTGAAACTCTTAGACTGGCTATAGGAGCTGACTACTCACTAGCACAGGACAAAACTTGGCAGATAAAACAGCAGAAGATGATGATTCTGAATCCATATGACTTGGATTTATGATCTGAAACAGATGCATTGTACAGAAGAAGGCACATCCAGAAGAAAGTCCAGTAGCTGATGATGGATCCCTGCATTCACTCTCAGGACCACTGGCCAAATGGAAGCACCCTCCCTTCAATGAATACTCTAATCCTATAGTCACATTATCTCAGAATACTGCTATGCTTTAATGCAAATCCAATCTCCTCTGTATATCATGACTCTTTAAGGGCATATCAGATGATATTGATCAGTTCCTGATCAATTATGAACAATACTTTGAGGTGTACACTATATATCTCAGATCAGACATAAACAAGATGGCCTTTGTCATCTTCTACTTCAAAAGCAAGGCTAAATGCTGGTGGATCTTGATTGCTCCAACCTTACATTCCAACACCTGCCAACACTATTGCTACCCATCCTGGATCATCTTCAAACAGATGGTCTGAGATAAATTTGTCAATCCAGCTGTTTAAGAAGTCTATAAGAACAAGATGAAGAAGCTCTGCATAAGTGACAAAGTTGCCAGCAAGTACTTTGATAAACTAGAGAGGCTAGAAACATTGGCAGAAGTATAGAAGAGCATCAATAATAATAGGTGAATAGTTGAGTACCTTAAAATAAGAGTACCTCTGTCCTACATCAGCATAATCTTCAACATTGAGACCAATATACTAAAAGGCTATGACATATAGAAGGCTAGGATCATGGAAATAAATAAAGAAAGGCTGTGGCAGAAGGCAGCTAATATAGAGATTACAGTTGAACAGAAGAAGCTCCATCAGACCAGAAATAAAAAGAATACCAGTGGTGGATCCTTGACTAAGAACAGCATGACAACAACTCCTTTCTATACTGCTCAGAAGACTAGAATGAGAATGACTTATACTGGTAGTAAGAAGCTGATAGATATAGACTGGCTTAAGAAGGAAGAGAAGTGCTTCAACTGTAGACAGAAGGGCTATATGTCAAAGGACTGCCCAAAGAAGAAGCACACTTGGGAAGATATTTAGACCCAGATCACTGAATTACAGAAAAAAGTAGATAAACTCAAAGAACTGGAGACAGATATGAGGGTTGAGGAGATAAAAGATGAGACTGACAAGTGAGTGATTCCACTCAATCAGCCAAAGAACTTAATAGTGTGTTACCAGTAGCTGTGGGTCAGATTTATATGTCTTCTGTAGATAGAATTATTTATGCACATTCAAATATACTCCAAATTTCCACAACTACTCCCATACCTAAAGAATCACTACAACCTAAAACTCACCTGCTCTCAGGCTGAATAAGGGAAGAGGCTCCAAATAAGTGGCTTAAGCTATTCGATACTGAGTGGACCTAGAGAAAGATCAAAGATGCCAAGACTGGTGAGGAAGCTACCACCATCCTACAAAAGTGGATCCACTGGACAAGAACCAGTGAAGTGAACAATGAGTTGGTCCAGAGGATAGGAAGAAAGGAGCAAGAAAAGGCACTAGAGTGGCTAGACAAGCTAAAAGGCCCAAAATGGTTTATCCAACAGCAGAAGGCCTATGGACATGATCTGACTATAAAAGTATAAATATAGACACTTACAAATAAAACCATCTTTACAGTCACAGCACTAATTGACAGTGGCTGTACTAGAAGCTCTATCAATCAAGTCTTTGTTGATAGGCACTAACTTTCTACTAAAGCCACAGTGTGCTGATAGAACTAAAAACCAAGCCAGCTCAATCACAGAGTTCATTGAACTCTGACTCACCATCAGAGATCATTTAGAGAGAATTGATCTTGCTATCATAGAATTAGAAACCAAGAAACTGTTTCTCAGATATAATTGGCTTATATGATATAATCCACTCATTAACTGGAAAACCAGGCATATTACATTTGTATGATGCTGTTGCTGGCAGACACCATTTATACTCTTGGACAGTGATTCTAAGGACAAGTGGGATGAGGGGATGCAGAATAGTAAGACAATCCTCACTATTGATATGGACTCTGTGCTACATCTGTGGATGACCCACTATGCCAATAACTTGGCTGCAAAAGCTAACAAAGAGAAGGAGCAGAGGACATTCAAGAAGATGGTCTCTGAATGAGCATGGGATTACTGTGATCTGTTCACTAAGGAAAGCTTTAATGAGCTATCAGACTCCAAGTCATAGGACCATACTATTGAGCTAACACTAAATGCAAACACAAATCTTGACTGCAAGGTTTATTCTCTCAGATATCAGAAGCAACAAGAATTCAACAAGTTTCTTGATGAGAACTTGACTAGTGGGTGGATCTGACTATCCAAGTTGCCAATGGCTTCCCTCTTTTTTTTCATCAAAAAGAAGGATAGCAAGCTCTGATCTGTACAAGATTACCAGAGGCTAAATAAAATGACTATCAAAAACTAGTATCCATTACCACTGATATCTAAGCTAATGGATAAACTATGAGAGATATGATACTACACCAAACTTAATGTCTGATAAGGGTACAACAATGTATGCATTAAGGAAGGAGATGAATGGAAAGCAGCTTTCCAAACCAACCAAAGACTCTGTTATGATTTTCTCTCTCTCTCTTTGTTCTTACTCCTATTTATGCTTAGTCAGAAGGCATGAGACCATGGAAGGATTAGTCAGCACAACTAAACTGCTCATCAAGTCAACTCCAACAACAATGCTTGATGATGCATGACCATCCTTTTATATACGATAACGATGCTCAAGGACAATAGGCACCATAGACACAGAATGATACAATTAGTAGTCATATTATTAGCATGACCTATACAGTATTTAAGGACAATAGCTCTTGCTGGTATACCCCAGCTTTGAGCTAAAGTTTATTCACATCACATTCATCCTCAAGCTCAGAATTGCTTGAATACCTTGATAGCACAACCCATTGGTATCACAGAATTTGATTGTTGTACCCAAACATGAGGTAGCGATCATTTATCATGTGTTACTGATCACATGTGACTTGGGTCTAACAATTAGCTTAAAGCTTTGTCTTCTCTTTCTCAAGCCCAATTGTGCTGAGAAACCAAATGCCCTCTGCAACCTCTACCAATCCGAACTTTGACTATGAGTTCTTCGAACTCCTCTCTTCCATCATCAGAACACTGATAGGACTTTTGGTGATCATCCAGCTGTGCCGGGGATGCCATTCCATTACTGCCTGGGCTCTTAGACATTACAATGAGTTTTTACGTATTCAGGAAATCCTACGAAATGTAACCTCTGACCTTTCTCTTCATGACATCCCTGACTCCCGAAGAACAACCTACCAGCCCTCAGAGGCTGGGCCTAGCAGCATGCATCTGAGGGATGGTCAAGAAGAAACAGGAAGACAGCACCCTTCCTGACTCAGAAACACAGACCCTGGCATCCCAAACAGGGACAGCATACTCATACGAGGCCTGCCCCCCAACCATGAGGATGAGGACCTCCCGAAGGACTTTTTCCAGCAGTCTCCCTCTCCCGATTCTGCCTCCCACACCCATGGGATTGCTGACCATGCTAGGGACTCTCTCGATGCCTCTCGAATGGCTCGACGATCCCACTCCTGAACTTCTTGAAGCCAGCCTCACAGCCCTCACCCTACCTCCCGAGCCAGCTCGAGGGTGGGGAGGCCCTCTCCAAACGATGAAGAACAATGATGACAAGTATAGGAAGAAACCGTCTATTGGTACTTCCTGATCTGGGACTTCTCCATCCTCTTCAACTATGATGATGCTGTTCGACAGGAGGAGCAAAGGAGGAGGGATGAGCCACAGCCAGTATGTCAGGAGTCAGAGGAGCGGCGGCGACAGGAGGCCATGCAGTACGATGAGCAGCACCAGAACGAGCAGAGAGAAGTGGAAAGAGCTAGGTTCGAGGCAATCGACGCTGGCAACTGGTATGGGCTATGTTCCAAAATCGCCACTGTCCTCGCACCCACTCAGACTAACCCAGCTCCCCCCTCTTCTCCCATCTTCAGAGAGCCTAGTATCCCAAGCAGTGGGTTCCTGGAACATTGGGCAGATGGCACCAGGACCCAACGATACCCAAGGGCTCCAACCCCTGAGTATCCCCCCTCCTCCCACACCCCCAGCAATAACACTAACTTCAGAAGTGACGAGTCCATCCTGAAACACTATGGACTACGAGTCCTCAGAACCGCCCACATCTCTGCCTGCTTCCTCTGAGGTTTTCTTGGAAGTTGAGTTGTCGGGCAGCTTATCAACGATGACTACCAGCACAATGTCCACCTCTATTGCGAGCGAGTGGAGGTGGCAAGAGCAACAGGAAGGAACTAGTATGACTCATCTATCGGAAGCAGACCCACTGCCAACTATAAAGTTACTGCAACTGCTAGGCTGAGTACCCAGCCAGAGGAGCGAAGCAACGATCCTGCAAGAGGATGTGGGGAGTATCTATGCCCAGCCTGTCGGTTCCCTCCTTGAGGAGGGTGACGAGGACGAGGAAGAAGAAACTGAAAGTAGTGAGCCACCCAGGGGGCCCCCATATGACTCGCAGGAGGAGACAGATGAAGAAGAACTGAAAAAGCAGATACAGGAGGAAAGGACATGGGAATACCAAGGGTATTACCTGCAAGGGGTAAATTTCTTATGGCACAACGCTGCCTGGGTAGCATTGAAAATTGGACAATTATATGCACATTCCGAGACTGATAAATGAACAGAAATTCTGAGATGGGCAGCAACAGATTATGCTGTCCAACAGTACAGCCAACAGCATCCTGAGTATCTGATAAGCCGACCCCCGGCCTATCAGACCACTCCAATCATTCAACCAATGCCAAGAACCCCACCTGTTATGCCATCAAAAGCCACATACCAAACCCCCTCAGTCTGAAGCACACTTTTAAACTCTGACCAATCTTCCCTACAAACAGCAGCATAGCTAGTCCGAACCCAAGCCCGGCCGAGGGCGGAATACAACAACCCATAGACTGGTCATGGGAGCCAACTCTTAGAAGAGCAGCTGCCCCCTGATCAGGCAGAAACCAGTGGCACTGGAAAGGAACCCATACGAGATGACCCTAAAGCTACCTGACTTGGGTTTACAGTCTGAGATGGGGTCATTGTCTGCATTGAAGAACTAAAAAGCAGTCCCATAGCAGACGACTGCTCTCTCCATTCATTTCCTGGACCTCCAGCGGAATGGTGACAACCACCATTTGATGGCTAGTCCAACCCGATGGATGCACTCTCCAATAATGCCAACATCCTCCAGTGTCACCCAGACCTTCTCCGGAAGCTCCGACCATTTAAGGGGGCTTCTGATGACATCGACAGATTCCTGATAGATTGCAAACAGTACTTTGAGGTCTACGTTGGGTACCTGGAGATGGATATGAACAAGGTTGCCTTCACTGCTTCCTACCTAGAAGAAAAGGCTAAAACATGGTGGATCCTGATCTCGCCGAACTTCCGATCAAGCACATGGGAACACTATTGATACCTGTCCTGGCTGGTCTTCAAGCAGATGCTTAACGACAAGTTCATCGACCTGGCAGTACAGAAAGTGTATAAACAAAAAATCAAGAAGTATAAAATAGGAGATAGGATGGCAACAGATTACTTCGACAAGTTGGAGAGACTCGCAAAGTTGGCCGGCATTCGGGACGACATAGCAAATGGCGGCCGGATGGTAGAAGCCCTCAAAAGAGGGGTCCCCTCTTCATACCTCATGATGATCTCTGCCATAGGCATCAAATTGTTGATGCCAGTGGGATATGATCAATGGAAGGAGAGGATCGTCGAGATGTATAAAGAACAGCAAAGGCAGAAAGCAGAATCATCCACTTTGCAGGACTACATGAAAAAGTTGACCCCACCAACCCCGAATAAGTCAGAGACAACTGCCGGGAAACCATCAGGACCCTCAACGGTGCCGACCTATGGTAGTCAGAAGACTGAGACTGGCACCATGTTCACCAGAGCCGGAAAGCCAATGGATATTGATCGGATGAAAAAAGAAGGGAAGTGTTTCAATTGTGGGCAGAAGGGTCATATGGCAAAAGATTGCCCAAAGAAGAAACAGACTCGTGAGGATATATGAGCCTAAATCGCTGAATTGCAGAAAGAAGAAGAAGAACTCGGAACAGAGACCAAAGTGGAGGAAGTAAAAGATATGGCCAGTCAGTGAGCAATTCCACTGAACTGGCCAAACCAACAATAGGTGTGCCCCCTGTAGCCACTAGTCAGACTTATAAAGCCTCTGTAGCAACAAAAATGTCACCATTAAATATGCATTCGAATATACCCTGGCTTGCTGCTGAACACACCAATGAATCACAAAAAGGAACTCAAATGCCTATGGGCTGAACAGGGGCAGTGAGCCCCATAACATGGCTCAGACCATTCAACACTAAATGGACATGGAGGGCTATCAAAGAAGCAGTTGATGACAATGCGGCAAAAGCCATGTTAAAAGGATGGATACACTGAACCAGGGCAGGGGAAATCACTGATGAGGTCATCACAGGGCTAAAAAATACCGAATGAAGCAGGGCCCTTGAATGGCTAGATGAGCTAAGGGGACTCCGCAAGTTCATCAGGCATGCTAAAACTCTCAGCAGGGACTTAATGACAAAGGCCCAGATCAAAACACTGACCAGCCGATCAGTACATTTGGTTTCTGCCTTGATCAACAGCAGATGTACTGGCAGCTCAATAAACAGAACCTTCGTTACCCAAAACAAACTCTCCACTCAATCCACTGCTGCCCCTATTCCTGTATACAATGCTGATGGGACAAAGAATCAGGCCGGTTCAATTACGGAGTTCATCAAACTCTGTCTAACCATCAGGGATCACTCCAAATGAATCGACCTGGCCATGACAGATCTCGGGACCAAGGAGCTATTCCTGGGACATGATTGGCTCATCCGACATAACCCACTCATTAACTGGAAAACCGGATGAGTTACCTTCGCCCAGTGTCGATGCTGAAAAATCCTGTTCGAACTTCTCGATGAAGATCCAGAGGACAAATGGGATGAGGAGATGGAAGATGGTGAAACCATCTTAGCTGTAGACCTCCAGAGGGAAATCCATATCTGAGCCATACATCATACCAATAATCTAGCAGCAAAGGCCCATAAAGAAAAGGAGGAAAAAACCTTCGAAGAGATGGTGCTGAAATAGGCGCAAGACTATCATGACCTCTTTGAGAAAGAGAGTTTCAATGAATTTCCCACCCTGAAGCCATGGGACCATGCTATTGAGCTAGTCCCCAATGCCAATGCCAACCTGGACTGCAAAACCTATCCCCTCAGCAATCAGGAGCAACAGGAGCTCGATCGGTTTCTCGACGAAAACCTGTCCAGCAGATGCATCCGACCCTCGAAGTTTCCAATGGTGTCACCATTCTTCTTCATCAAAAAGAAGGACAAGAAGCTCTGACCAGTCCAAGACTATCAAAAGCTAAATGAGATGACCATCAAAAATCGATATCCCTTGCCACTGATCTCAGAGTTGATGGATAAACTCCAAGAGGCCAAATACTACACTAAACTAGATGTCTGATGGGGCTACAACAATGTCCAGATCAAGGAAGGAGATGAGTGGAAAGCTGCTTTCAGAACTAATCGAGGACTGTTCAAGCCCACTATCATGTTCTTTGGGCTAACCAACTCACCTGCTACATTCCAATGGATGATGAACGACATATTCAAAGAACTCATCGCCACTGGAAATGTCACAATCTACTTGGATGACATCCTGATCATGTCTCAAACCAAAGAAGAACACCAAAGCTTGGTATGATAAGTACTCACGCTAATGAGGAAACATAAATTGTTCCTCAAGGCTGAAAAGTGCGAATTCGAAGTATTAGAGACAGAATACCTCAGAGTGATCATTAGCGAAGGAAGTATCAGGATGGACCTGATCAAGGTAGCTGGGGTAGTCGAGTGGCTGGAACCGACTAAGAAAAAAGAGTTACAGTCATTTCTTGGATTCACCAATTTCTACTGAAGATTCATCCAGGACTACAGTAGAATTGTGTGACCTATAACGCAGCTCACTGGCAATGCCCCATGGATGTGGGGGGGTCCCCAGCAGCTGGCGTTCACTGATCTAAAGTGATGATTGGCCAAAGACATTGTTCTCACCATACCATCCCAGGAAGGGAGATTCCAAGTAGAGGCTGATACCAGCGAAGGAGCAGTTGGGGCAGTATTATCTCAGGAGCAGGGCAGAAGGTGGCAACCTGTCGCATTTCTCTCCAAAGCCTTGACCATGACAGAGAGGAATTACAAGATTTACAACAAAGAGTTGTTGGCAATAATGCTCACTCTGGAAGAATGGTGGCACTACCTGATTGGGGCCACCAAAACTTTCAAAATCTGGACAGACCACCAGAACCTTCGGTATTTCTGACAACCTCAAAAGCTAAACCAACAACAGGCCCGTTGGGTCACCGAACTTACCCAGTACCAGTACACACTTCACTACAAGGCTGGGGTAGCTAACAAAAAAGCCGACCTGCTGTCCCAACATGCGGATCATGATCAAGGGGGAAATGATAACGATAGGGTCACTATCCTATGATCCGAATACTTCTGGGCTATGATCATGCCAATGGAGGAAGAAATTCACAAGCGGATCAGAAGTGTGACCTGTGATAACCATAAATGGGATCAAAAGATCGCTCCATCTCTGAATCATGAAAGAGGAATGACGAAGGAAGACAGGATGATCTGCTATGATGGGAGGATCTATATCCCCAGAGACCACAGTCTATGAGGAGAAATTATTGCCACATGCTATGACCATGCCACAGCAGGGCACCCAGGCATCGCAAAAACAAAGGAACTCGTACTATGAGAGTACTGGTGGCCCAAGATGGGGAATGATATCACAGCCTACGTCAAAGCCTGTGAGATATGTCAAAGGGGGAAAGCCTCGACACAACTACATGCCGCTCTCCTTCATCCAAATGAGGCCCCATCACACCTATAGACCCACATCTCCATCGATATGATCACCAGATTACCGGACTGCAATGGCTATGACACCATTCTTGTCATAGTTGATCGGTTCTCAAAGGTGATTATCCCAATCGCATGTTCGACAGAACTGATATCAGAGGGGTAGGCAAAAATCCTGCACAATGAAGTATATGCTAAATATGGGATGCCACAAGTAGTCATCTCAGACTGTGGACCACAATTCGTCTCGAAGTTTCTCGACAACTTGTATAAATTACTCAGCATTAAGTGAAATGCTTCTACCGCATATCACCCACAGACGGATGGACAGACAGAGCAGGCAAATCAGAAAATCAAAAAATATCTCCGACTCTTCATAAATTATCGACAGAACAACTGGGTCGAATGGCTGGCACTAGCAGCCTTTCAACACAATAATCATGTCCACTCAGCCACAGGATATACTCTATTTTTCGTCAATCACGGATGACATCTTAATGTTGCCCACTCTATACACTGTCATATGTCAACTCCCACCTCTGCAGACTTTGCAAAAAACATAGAGAAAATCCATTCGGAAACCAAGGCTGCTCTTAACAAAGCCACAGCGGTAATGAAAAAACATTATGACAAACATTGTCAGCTGGCACATACATACTCCCCTAACAATAAAGTCTGGCTTGACACAATGAATCTACACCTGCCACACCCAAAAAAGAAGCTCTCCAATAAATGTATGGGCCCCTTTCCCATCATTTCCAAGATTGGGGAGGGAGCATACAAGTTACGTCTTCCAGTCACCTGGAAGATCCATGATGTGTTCAACAAAAGCCTCTTATCGCCTTATATTGCTCCTGCCTTTCCAAATCAGGAATGACCACTGCCATCCCCACCAGACTTAATTGATGACAAGGAACATTATGAAATCAAGCAAGTCTTGAATTATAAACTTCAAAAAATCAAGGCCCATGGTGGTGGCATAACAATGACAGTCGACTACCTGGTCAGCTGGAAGGGATACAGACCAGAATCCAACCAGTGGGTAAATGAGAAACACATGACAGCCGATGAGGCTGTCCATGACTATGAATTATCTCTAAATTAAGCCATTGGAACGATGGTCTTAAGGAGAGGGTAATGTTACAATTTTCTCTCTCTCTCTTCGTTCTTATCCCTATTTATGCTTAGTCAGAAGGCATGAGACTATGGAAGGATTAGTCAGCACAATTAAACCGCTCATCAAATCAACTCCAACAACAATGCTTGATGATGCATGACCATCCTTTTATGTATGATAACGATGCTCAAGAACAACAGGCACCATAGACACAGAACGATACAATTAGTAGTCATATTATTAGCATGACCTGTACAGTATTTAAGGATGATAGCTCTCGCTGGTATACCCCAGCTTCAAGCTAAAGTTTATTCACACCACATTCATCCTCGAGCTCAGAATTGCTTGAATGCCTTGGTAGCACAACCCGTTGGTATCATGGAACTTGATCATTATACCCAAACATGAGGTAGCGATCATTTATCATGTGTTACTGATCACATGTGACTTGGGTCTAACAGACTCTTTGAACCAACTGTCATGTTCTTTGGACTAACTAACTCTCCTGCCATCTTCCAGTAGATGATGAATGACATTTTCAAAAACCTGATTACCACAGGAAAGATGACTATTTACTTGAATAATATATTAATCATATCCAAGGATAAGAGAGAATATTGATGACTGATGCAACTGATGCTTGAGTTGATGAGAAAACACAAACTATTCCTCAAGGCTGAGAAATGTGAGTTCAAAGTATTGGAGACTGAATATCTGAGAGTGATTATCAGTGAAGGGAGTATCTGAATGGATCCAGTCAAGGTAGCTGGGGTAACAGAATAGCCTGAGCCAATGAAGAAAAAGAAACTTCAATTATTCTTAGAGTTCACCAACTTCTATTGGAGGTTCATCTATAACTACAGCAAGGTGGTTAGACTAATGATGCAGCTTACTAGCAATGCTTTATGGATGTGGGGACTCTCTCAAGTCACAGTATTCAATAACCTCAAGAAGAGACTTGTGGAAGATGTTATCTTAGCAATTTCCATGCAGGAAGGAAGGTTTAGGGTGGAGGTGGACTTGAGTGAGGGAGTGATTGGTGCTATTCTCTCACAAGAACAAGAGAGAAGGTGGAGACCTGTAGCATTCCTCTCTAAGGCCTTATCAGTCATAAAAAGGAATTATAAGATCTATGACGAGGAGTTATTAGCCATCATGCTAGCTCTAGCAGAATAGCATCACTATCTGATCAGAGCAACTCAAACATTTGAAGTATGGACAGACCATCAAAATCTTTGCTATTTCCATCTTCTCCAGAAACTGAACTGATGACAAGTCAGATGAGTTATAAAACTCATCAAATATGATTATACACTGATGTGCTTGATAACAGCTAAGTGACTAAGAGAAGTGAATGAAGAATGAACTCTCAAACACCAACACCTAACCACTCAATACACAATCACCAAATACAGTTGAGGTTGGTTGTTTTGAGTACAATAGAAGCACTCTTGCAGTCTTAAGTAAAATCAAAGAAACAGTCAATAAAGACAGTTATTTAACTCTATCTTGCTTTCAAAGATGCAATACTCATGAGAGTAGTTTATAGCAATGTTTAAGTATAATTAGAACTTAGAATATTCCAAAACCCAATAAACTCCAAAACCCAAATACTAAGTCTATCAAGCACTTAGGCTTGACTAGCTGCACTCTTGGCTGTCTAGCAGTCCTCAAAACTGAAGAACTTGTATTTTGATGCTGAAACCCTTATAGTTTGGAACCCAAATTAATCTGAAACCCAAAATATAGTTATTATTCCAATCTAATCCTCTCTCTAAGTGACAAAGCAACTTAAATAAATCACTAAGTCGAAGCAGAACTCAAAATCTGTTGTCTTGGGGACTAGCTACAGTGGGCTAGAAGGCCTGAACATGGGGGTGAGTCACTTGCTTACTATTTTCCCCCCATTCCCTTCTTTTATACACCAACAGCAGGTACAGAATCTATAAATAAAGTATTCAAAATAATATTTCTCCTGTTTAAAGCGGAATCACGCCATTATTCTGGAATGGCAGCACTCCTGGACTCCCCTAGGCTTGCTCAGACCAGCTGGCCACTGCACAGCTTTATTTTAAGCCTACAGTGCCTGTGGGTACCTAACTCCTTTCTGTCTACTCAAAGTTTTAATCCTCTGAGTTATTCTTAGTAGCTTGATCGATCAGGCCCGATCAGGCCCAGTCAACCAGTCCTATCCACTCTATTCCTCTCAATTCTAAGTCCCTTAGGTCATCTGATACCTAGGAAATTTGGACTTAGGCATTTGAGTCAAAACTCACAGTGCTAGCCACAGATCATTGGGTCTCACTTCTTACTGCTTCTGGATGATGCTATCTCTACTCAATACTCCACAACTGGCTATGATATTATACCTCTAGCTGTCTTAGAATATACTTGTCTTAGTGGCATGTAGAATTGGCCCCATTTGAGATACCATTTCTAAGTCCAACTTGGACTTAGTATTTTCCAAGGTGTGGTGCTGAACTTTTCTAAGTTCAAACCTGACTTAGGATTTTTATCCTTAGGCCATGTTATTTTACAAAGTCCCTTTTGGACTTAGTATTGGTGACTAGCATGACTATCAGCTCAGAGCCTCAGCCATAGTCCTCTACTGGCTAATGATTCTCAGTTACTAGCATATTCTAGTGTGTTATGCAGAATTTGCAAATTATAGGGCTGGACATGTAGCCTGCATATCACTGGCATTGCCAAAACCAAGGAGTTAGTACTGCAGAAATACTGGTGGCCTAAATTGGGCAATGAGATTGCTGCCTACATTAAGGCATGCAAGGTCTGTCAGCAGGACAAATCATCAATCCAGACATGAGCAGCTCTACTTCATCTGAATGAGGTTCCATTCATACCATGGACTCACATTTCCATCAACATGATCATCAGACTCTCAGACTGCAATAGCTATGATGTGATTCTCATCATAGTTGATCAATTCTCAAAAACTATCATTCTGATTGCCTGCTCAACAGAATTAACTTTTGAGAGATGGGCAAAAATTTTATGTGATGAGGTCTATGCTAAGTATGGTATGCCTCAAGTGATGATCTCAGATAGGAGACCACAGTTCATCTCAAAATTCCTGGATGATCTCTATCACCTTTTTAACATCAAACAAAATGCGTTCACCACATATCATCCTCAAACCAATGGACAAACAGAACAGGCAAATCAAGAGGTAGAAAAGTATCTCTGCCTCTTCATTAACTACCAACAAGATGACTGGGTAAAATGGCTCACCCTCACTGTCTTCCAGCATAATAATCAAGTTCACTCAGCTACAGAGAGGATACTATTTTTTATCAATCACAGCAGACACCCAAATGTCATGCAGACCAAACAACACTATACTATCACTCCTGCATCCACAGACTTTGCCGCTATCATGGCCAATATCTATGCCAAAACAAAAATGGCACTCAAAAAAGCAGCCTCAGTGATGAAAGCCCTATATGACAAGCACCGATGGCCATCACACATATATACTGTTGGCAACAAAGTATGGCTCAACATCTCCAACCTTCATCTCCCATACCCTAAATGCAAGTTGGCTAATAAACATGCTGGCCTATTCCCAATTGTATCTAAAACCAGGGTCAGTGCTTATAAACTCAAACTGCCAACAACTTGGAAGATCCACAATGTCTTTAATAAGACATTGCTGACTCCATACATTGCACCCACATTCTCCAATCAAGAATGACCTCCACCTCTGCCTCTGGACCTGATGGATGATGAAGAACACTACAAAGTCGATCAGGTATTAAACCACAAAGTATGAAAAATTAGAGCAAAAGAGAGCAGGACAATGACAACTGTCGACTACCTTATCAGCTGGAAGGAGTATAGACCAGAATCCAATCAGTGGATAAATGAAAAATGGATGAACACTAACACAGTCATATATGACTACAAATTATCCCTTAATTAAGCTATTGGAATGATAGTCTTAAGGAGAGGGTAATGTTATGATTTTTCCATTTTTCTTTCTTAATTAACCCCTATTTATGCTTAGTCAGAGTGCTAAACACAGATGCTTAGGACTGTGAGATAAAACTTAATCATCACAAATAAGCTGAGTCAGTCATTGTCTTTTGATATAACAGCATTGCCTGATGACACACAATTGCCTTTTTATGTACAGTAATGACACTCAAGGACAATGAGCACAAAGGACCCAACAATACACAATTGGTAATAGTATATTTAGCATAGGACTTATACAGTATTTAAGAGGCTAGCTCTTGCTGGTAAAACCTTAGCTTCGAGCTAAAGTTTATTCACACTATTCTACTCTCAAGCCGATTCTGCTTGGCCTTGTCTCACACTGATCCAGAAGCACATCAGTGAACTCAGATGACTACCCAAAGTGTGAGATAGCTTCTGTTTATCATGTGTTTCTGTTTATATGATGCTTGGGTCTAACACTCAAGCTAATGAGGAAGAACAAACTATTCCTCAAAGCCAAGAAGTGCAAGTTTGAGATGTTGGAGACAGAATATTTAAGAGTCATCATCAGCAAAAGAAGTATCCAAATAGACCTGATCAAGATGGCTAGAGTAACCAAATAGCTAGAGCCAATAAAGAAGAGGGAGCTGCAATTGTTCTTGGGTTTCACAAACTTCTATCACTGATTTATATGAGATTACAGCAAGGTCATACAACCAATGATCTAACTCACTGGGAATGTTCTATGGGCCTGGGAAATATCCCAACAATTGGTGTTTAATAAGCTCAAGAGATAGTTAGCAGAAGATGTGGTACTGGTAATTTTCAGTCAGAATGGAAAGTTCCAGGTTAAAGCAGACTCAAGTGAAGAGGCAGTCAGGGTGGTATTGTCACAAAAACAAGATGGGAGATGGAGACCAGTCATATTCCTCTCTAAAGTGCTTACAACAACAGAGTGGAACTATAAGATCTATGATAAGGAACTCCTGGCTATCATGCTAGTATTAGCAGAATAGTAACATTACCTCATGGGAGCCACTCAAGTCTTTGAAGTATGAACTGATCATCAAAACCTTCAATACTTCTGACTTCCTCAAAAACTTAACCAATGGTAAGTCTGATGGGTGATGGAACTATCTGAATATCAATACACCCTCCATCATAAGGCTGGCTCAGCAAACAAGAAGGCTGACCTGCTCAGCTGCAGGACTGATCATGATTAAGAAGAGGAGGACAACAAGGGAGTGATGTTGCTTAAGCCTGAGCATTTCAGAGCAATAATAATGCTAACAGAAGAGGAGATACATGACAAGATTTAAAGTGCCATGTGATAGTTCAACCTATGGGACCAAGAGATTGCAACATCCCTAAACCATGAATACAGCATTTCCTGAAGTAAAGACTATAGACCACAATTTGTTTCAAAATTTATAGATGACTTGTATAAACTGCTCAATATTTGCAGTAATGCTTCCACAGCCTATCATCCCCAAACAGATGGACAGACCAAATATGTAAATTAAGAAATTGAAAAATACTTATGCATGTTTATCAATTACTGACAGGATGACTGGACTGAATGGCTTGTACTCACAGCCTTTCAGTACAATAACCACATCTATTCAGCTACTAGCAAGATCTTCTTCATTAACTACAGGTGACATCTAAATATAGTCAAAACAACATGCACCTATACAACAACTCCCACTTCCACTGATTTTGTCATGAACATGGTAAAGATTCACCTTGAAACAGAAACAGCCTTATATAAAGCTGCTGATGCCATGAAGATACAATATGATAAACATCGATGATCAGCACACTCATATCAAATGAACAATAAAGTCTGGCTTAATACAATAAATCTACATTTCCCATGCTCTAAGCAAAAACTTGATGACAAACACACTGGCCCATTCACAATTACTGCAAAGATAGGTGACTCAGCCTATAAACTCCAACTCTCTCTCCACTGGCAAATCCATAACACATTCAATGAAACTCTGCTAACACCATTTATCACATCTGTCTTTTCAAACCAAGAACAACCACTACCACCACCATCTGACCTGATTGATGATGAGGAACATTATGAAGTCGATCAAATACTCTATCACAAAATATAACAAGTATGTAAATATGATGGTGATATAACAATGATCATTGATTACTTAGTCAGCTGAAAAGGCTACTGCCTAGAATCTAATCAATAAATGAATGAATGGCATATGAATGTCAAAAATACAATACATAACTATGAACTATCACTAAATTGACCAATATAATGGTCAATGTCTTCATGAATCTTATGAGAAGAAGAGCAGGTTATCTGCATCTAAGATCACTGGACTTATCCCTAAATTAAGCCATGGGGATGTTTCAATCAGCACAGCCCTCTATGATCTGAAACATAAAATAATGTCCTGCAAGACAATTGGTCTATTGTGGATAATCACAATGCCCTAAGACAATGAGCACTATAGCACAGACATTTACAATTAGCAGTACTATATTTATTAAAAGGACAAACAGTATAGAAGTAGTATAGCTAGCAATGGGTATCTCTAGTCCCGAACTATCCTTCATTCTATTGCTTCATCTCAAGTCAACTACTTGTATTGACTTTAGAATATAATATCTACCAACACATCAAGAAGACTTAAGCATGATTGTACAAATACAATATAGCACTTATTTATCATGTATTATAGAGCATGTGTCACTCAGGCCTAACAGTTCTCTCTGTGTGAGTTCAGGGTTGCATTGACTCTATTTGCACACTGGAGGTCATCACCCTCAATGCAACATTCCTTTCTAATCACTCCTTTTATATCTCCCTTTCAGCAGAATTACCTACTACTATAGAATCCAATGGTTCTTCAACTTGTATCATTCTGTGCTTTTTTGCCTTTATTGATTCTGGTTCTAGCCACTGCTTTATTGACACTAAGTATGTAGCTACTAATAAAATCCCTATTAAAGCTATCCCCAGTGTGCAACTTCAATTATTTGATAGCTCTATTGAGAGCTGTATATCTCAAATTGCAACTATCCCCATCTGTATCTCATCCAGAGACATCTTCCCCATTGACTTCTATGTCACTCCTCTGGATTTGTCTTACAATCTTGTCCTAGGATGCAACTGGCTCTCTCACTACAATCCACTGATTGACTGGGCTGAGTGTTATGATTTTTCCACATTTTATTTTTTATTTCAAAGAGTTGACTCCTATCTTTGCTTAGTCATAGTGCTTAAACCAATGCTTAAAACTGTGAGACAGGGCTTAGTCATCACAACACACTTAGTTGGTCATTGTTTTTCGATGCAATGGTAATGCTTGACAACAGACAATACCCTTTTGTAGGTAGCTTAATGATACTGGACAAAACACTCTATAATACCAGAATGCACAATTAGGTAGTTATATCTTTAGATGAATGATGACTAGTATATAAGTAGCATAGCTCTTGCTGTAGTATTTCCAGCTTTGAGCTAAAGTTTATTTCCTCACTATCTTATCTCAAGCCAATCTAAAGGCCTTGAGACACAAAGCTATATAGCACATCAAGTGAACTCTGACATCATTATCTGAAGTGCAAGACAGTATCAGTTTATCATGTGTTTAGGTCATATGTCATTTGAGCTTAACAATTAGCTTAAAGCTTCTAGCTTCTCTTTCTCAAGCTCAGTTAAACTGTTGTTTCAGAGACTAACTGCAGTGAACTAAAAAGCCTAAATGTGTGAATGGGTCACTTGCCTTGAGATTCCTCTCATCCTCTACTTTCATACATCAAAAGTAGATACAGAACTATAAATTATTAGAATCTGAATCTAGATAAAACAGAGCTCAGTTTTGATAATGTTTAGATGGACTATATTAATATTGTATCTACATAAAACAGAGCTGGTATAATATAAGCAAAGAACAAATAATATGAATCTAATACTTACCTCAGTGTTGATGATGTATAAATAGACTGAGGTGAAGCTAAAGTACTATATATATATTTATACATAAATGTGGTCTCTTGAGGACAATAGAGAAAATAAGACAAAAAGAACAAGAGAAAATAGTAAGAGCAAAGATATAGTGGTGGCAGAGCAAATAAAGACAAAGTCCATTCTTAGCATCAATTAAATACCAACACTCCTTGTTAGATCCAAGCATCATGTGAACAGAAACACATGATAAGCAGCAGTCCCCTTGCACTTTGGGGGATTGACTGAGTTCACTGATGCATATTCTGATTGGTGTGTCATAAGACCTTTGGATTGGCTCAAGTATAGAATAATGTAAGAATAAACTTTAGCTTGAAGCTGAGGATTACCAGTAAGAGCAAGCCTCCTTAAATACTGTACAAGTCTGTGCTAATTATACTATTACTTATTGTGTATTGTCATGTCCATTGTGCTCTTTGTCCTTGAGCATTGTTACTATACATAAAAGATTGATTGTGCATTATCAGGCAGTGCTGTTGCATCAAAAGACAATGACTGATCTAATCTAATTGTGATGACTAAGCCTTATCTCATAGTTTTAAGTGCTCATTCTGGCACTCTGATTAAGCATAAATAGGAGTTAATTCATGAAAAGAATGAGAAGGAATAGAAAATCATAATATTACCCTCTCCTTAAGGCTATTGTTCTGATGGCTTAATTTAGAAATAATTCATAGTTGCAAATTATGTTGTTAGCATCCATCCATTTTTTGTTTACCCACTGATTTGATTTGGGGCCATAACTCTTTCAGCTGACCAGATAATCCACAATCATTGTTATACCTTCTCCTTTTGCCTTTACTTTTTATAATTTATAGTTTAAGATCTGATCAATTTTGTAGTGTTCTTCATCATTGATCAGGTTGGATAGCAGAGGCAGGGGTTGTTCCTGGTTCAGAAATGCTGAGGCCATGTAGGGCATTAATAATACCTCATTAAAGACATCATAGATTTTCCAGATTGTGGGTAGCTTGAGTTGTTAAGATGAGGTGCCAATTTTAGCCAATATTGGAAAGAGGCCTGTCCTTTTGTCAGCAAGCTTTTGCTTTGGATAGGGTAGATGAAGATTTGTTGTATCCAGTCAAACTTTATTATTGGCTGAATAGTTGTGGGCCATGTGGTGATGTTTATCATACTGCTTTTTTATAATAGAAGCAGCTTTTTCAAGAGCTGCCTTTGTTTTGTTGTGAATCCTTATCATCATAGTGCCAAAGTCAGCAGAGGCAGAGGTTGTTGCATGGATTCATTTGGTTTTGGCAATGTTAGAGTGTTGACCATGATTGATGAAGAAGAGTGTTTTGCCAGTTGCTGAATAAATTTGGTTGTTATGTTAGAATGCAGTGAGTATAAGCCATTCTGTCCAGTCATCTTAGCAGTAGTTGATAAAGAGGCAGAGATATTTTTCCACCTCTTGGTTAGCTCATTCTGTCTGTCTGTCTGTTTGTGGATGATAGGCAGTAGATGTATTCTGCTTGATATTTAATAGGCAATATAGGTCATCAAAGAACTTTGAGATAAATTGAGATCTCTGGTCCAAGATCACAACTTGAGGCATACTGTACTTAGCATACACCTTGTTCCATAGTATCTTTGTCCAGCCTTCCAATATGAATTCCATAAAGCAGATAGTTAGAATGATTGCCTTTGAGAACTGATTGACAATGATGATAATTGTGTCATATCTATTGCAGTCTGGCAGGCCAGTGATCATATCTATAGAGATATGAGTCCAGAGTGTTTGTGGGATTTTGTTAGGGTGTAAGAGTGCTGTCCAGCTCTGAGTTGAAGATTTTCTCTGTTGACAGGCTTCACAAGCCTTTACATATTGTTCTATCTTTGACCCTAGTTTCAGCCACCAGTATTTGCATAATACTAATTCTTTGGTCTTAGCAATGCCAGGGTGGCTAGCAGTTATGTGATCATAGCAGGTGGCAATGATCTTGCCTTGCAAGGCATGATCTCAGAGAATGTAAATCCTTCTATTATACTGAATCATTTCTTTCTCTTTTGTTAACTCTCATTCATGGTTCAGGGCCAGGACTATCTACTGATCCTATTTAGCCATGTCTTAGGTGGTGCTTTTGATCTGTTCATGGATTTCTTTTTTTGTGGGCATGATCATAGTCCTAAAGTGTTCCAGATGCAGGAGTATCACTCCCTCATTATTGTGTCCTCTCTAATCATGATCCACCTGTTGGCTGAGCAAATCCACCTTCTTGTTTGCAGTTCCTGCTTTGTAATACAGAGTGTACTGATATTGGCTCAGTTCTGTGACCCAGCATGCCTGTTGACAGTTTAATTTTTGCAGTTGTCAGAAGTCATATAGATTCTGATGATCAGTTCAAACCTCAAACATTTGGTTTGCTCCAATCAAATAATGCCTCCACTCTTCAAGGGCCAGCATTATGGCTAACAGTTCTTTATCATAAATTTCATAGTTCCTTTCTATTGTTGAAAGGGCCTTAGAGAGGAAGGCTACAGGTCACCATCTTCTGTCTTGCTTCTGTGAAAGTACTATGCCAATTGCTCCCTCACTAGAGTCAGCTT
This sequence comes from Guyanagaster necrorhizus, assembly GCF_019112545.1. Classification (NCBI taxonomy): domain Eukaryota; kingdom Fungi; phylum Basidiomycota; class Agaricomycetes; order Agaricales; family Physalacriaceae; genus Guyanagaster; species Guyanagaster necrorhizus. The sequence continues at coordinate 63,229 of NW_025064954.1, forward strand.
TGATGTGGAATTTTTCTTCCTGCATTGGTATAGCCAATATGACATCCTCCATAAGTCATTGTTTGAGATCTCAGAAGGCCAGTTGTTGGGAATAGATTCATACCCATGGGGCATTCTCCATAAGCTGTGTCATGGGGTGAACAATTTTGCTGTAATCATGGATGAATTGTCAGTAGAAATTCATGAACCTCAAAAAGGACTGAAGTTCCTTTTTCTTAGTCAGTTCTGGCCATTCCATGACTCCAGCCATCTTGATTGAGTCCATTCATATGCTCTCTTCACTAATAATAACCCTCAGGTATTCAGTTTCCAGGACCTTGCATTTTTCTGCTTTGAGGAATAACTTATGCTTCCTCATTAAGGCCAGTATCTATCTTACTAGCCTTCTGTGTTTCTCCTTTGTCTTGGACATGATTAGGATATTGTCAAGGTATATTGTTACTTTGTTGATTGTGATAAGGTCCTTGAAGATATCATTCATCATCCATTGGAAGGTTGTGGGTGAGTTAGTGAGTCTAAAGAATATGACAGTTGACTTGAATAGTCCATGGTTAGTTCTGAATGCAGCCTTTCATTCATCTTCTTTTTTGATCTATATGTTGTTATACCTCTATCAGACATCAAGCTTTGTGTAGTCTTTGATGCCCCTAAGTTTGTCTATCAACTCCAAGATTAATAGTAAGGGATATCAGTTTTTGATGGTCATATCATTGAGTTTTTGATAGTCCTGGACTGGTCAGAGCTTATCATCCTTTTTTTTGATGAAAAAGAATGAGGATGCTATGAGAGACTTCAATGGCCATATCCTCTCACTAAATAAGTTCTCATTGAGGAACTTATTGAGCTCTTACTATTCATTATGTCTGAGAGGATATGTTTTACAGTCGAGGTTAGCATTAGCATTTGAGACTAGCTCAATGGCATGATCCTATGGCCTTGGTTGTAGGAGTTTGTCAAAACTCTCTTTCTCAAAGAGGTCCTTGAAATCCTGTGTCTATTCTAGTATCATCTCTTTGAATGTTTTTTTCTCTCTCTTCTCATATGCTCTGGCCACCAAATCACTAGCATGATGTGTGGTCTGAAGGTGGATTTTCTGTTGTATGTTGATGATGAGAATAGTTTTGCTATCCTCTATCTCTTCATTCCAATGATTCTTAGAGTCTCTGTCAGGCAGTTCAAATAGTATTTTTCAACATTTACAGCACACAAAGATGATTCTTCTTGTCTTCCAGTTAACCAGGAGATTGTGCCTGACTAACCAGTCATGTCTGAGAAAGACTTTCTTCATACTGAGATCTGTTACTACTAGATCAATCCATTTAGAGCTACTACTGTACTTACTAAGAGAAATCTAATATAGTAGTTTCAATGCATAAGACTCCATTCTGGAGTCTCTTGCAAATTATTCTCATGCATGTCACTATTTGATGTATATATTCTGTTTTGAGTTGAGACTGTTCCAGGCCCTCAGGGTTATGTCTGGGAAAGAAACACATAGATACTTGCTCTAACTCCTGATAGCAATTATCAGAAACAATAGCAACTCTTGGGCCACAGGATTCTGAAGACTAAGACCCAACATATCCATCCCATATGTTGAGCATATAAACATCTCCAGCTACATTCCTACAATGAGGGCCACTCTCTCAACTGCACCCTCTGAGCCCAGTGTTGGACACTATGCTAGAGACTTTCTTGATGCCTCTAAGGTGGCTTTAAGGAAGCAAAGTATCTTACCAAATGACAACCATGGATCCTTATATATAACCCTAACAGAAAGTGGAGAATCTTTCCCCACTGAGCTTTACATCAGAAATCAAAGCATAGACAGTAAGAGAGGAAGAACAGGTGTCATCAGAACAGATGATGTATATTTTGCCAATGACAGTGACAAGTGATGATATTGGAGAAATATCATCTTTGAAGTTGAGTGAATGGAGTGGCACTAGAGATGCTGTGAGGCTTGCAAAGCAAGATATATATATGGCTCATCAGGCTTAGTACAACCAACTGACTTCATCAACTCAGTCCTCCTCTCAGAGAATGAAATTCAACACACAGACTCTCTTGCTGAGTATGTTCAGGAGCAGACATATATCAAGTATAAGACAGCAAGAGAGGATGCCCTCTTCAGGCAATATCTCCAAGCTTGAGATATGACAGATTGGAGAAGAGGCTGGGAGAGCCCTAGAACCTCCACTCCTGACAGAACCCTTATCAACTCTCTTGACACTCTGTTCTAGGAACCTAGCACTCCTGCTGTATCTGAGCCTGATCTGTGGGCAGTACCCCCTGAAAGCATTATCTATATAGACAATATCCACTGAAGAGCATTGCACAATCTCAACAATGACTGTCTGCTATCTTACAGGACTGACTCAATCACCAATACTGACAATATTCTGACTCAAAAAAGTGACCTTTCAAGCATGAGAGGAGACCTCAGAGGTAACAATGAGCATTTGACCCCACCAGAGATCTCAAGTGAGTCCTAGATAGACACATCACAATGCTCTTCCTTTAACCCCACTTCTATCAAAACTTCCACTGATATCACAGAGCAGTGGCAGCAGAAGCAGCAAGAAATGAGGCAGAAGAGCAGCAGCAGCAAAGGAGACAGCCTTTTCCTCACCTCAGATCCAGCAACACTGGACCCAGTACTCAGCAGCAGCAGCAGCAGCAGCAGCCAGGTTGCTCTAGATATCTATAACCTGCATGACAGTTCCCTCCTTGAGGAGAATGAGAGCAAGATAGATAACAGGGGAGAGCTCAGAAATAGGGATGAGGACCCTCTCTCTGAATGAGAGAGTATATTCATAAAGTGACTGATAGAAGAGGAGCTAGCCAGGAAGGTGCAGAAGAAGTGCCAGAGTAAGTTTTCATGGCTGTACCAGAAAGGGGCAGTCACATTATAGATGGATGACATCTGATTGGTGTCACCCATGAGACAAAGGTATACCACCACTGACAGAGTTAAGCACATGAACATTATTCAGTATGTAGCCATCAAGTGGGCTATTTTTATTTATAATAAAAATTATTTAAGAGATCATCTAGCACCATCACCAGTATACAAGTCAAGATTCAACATCAAATCTATATCATGAATGCCAAGTGTGGCACTCAGCCAGGCCATCTATATGGTACTATCAATCTGAACCAACTCCTCTTGATATACATTTGCAACCTTGGCCATCCACAGTATGGCATCTCAGCTTATACAGAGCTGACCCAAGCCAAGAAACCCTTATCAGAATCTATGAGCACAGCTCATGCACTGACCCTTTGCCAGTCAGCTGCTATCAGACAAGGCTGAGGAGAGCAGAAAAGCCTCAGAAGCATCCTTGCCTGAAGAAGATGACTCTGAAGCATTAGAACTAGGGTTTACAATCTAGAATAGACATATTGTGCACAAGAAGGCACTGACACTGAGAAGTCTCATCACCAATGATGGCTCTCTCCACTCTTTTTCAGAATCTCTGACATCCTGAAATGTCTCTCCATTCAGCAGGATCCTAAATCCAATGATAGCACTTGTGGTTGATGTGATCATACTAAACTGCAAACCAGTCCTCATCAGAGAATCTTGCTCCTTCAGAGGAGTATCTGACAATATCAACTGATTCCTCACTGATTGTGACTAGTACTTCTAAGTATTCACCTCATACTTTCTCCTCAATATATATAAGATGATATTTGCCTCCACACATATGGAAGACAAGGCAAAAACATGATGGGTACTTCTAGCCTCCACATTCTGGTCAATCACATGACAGCACCACTGGATGCTCTCATGGCCAGTGTTCAAACAAATAATCATCAATAAATTTACTGATCTGGCAGTGCAGAAAGTACACAAACAAAAAATAAAAGACTACAAGATGGAAGACAAGCCTGCTACTGAATACTTTAATGAGCTGAAATGACTCAGCAAACTTGCTGGAGTCTAAGATGACATTGCCAACACTGGGTGAATGGTCAAGTACATAAAGATGGGAGCACTGGTCTCTTATCTAAAGATGATCTCAGACATCAGTGAGATGTCCTGAAAGAGTATAATGAATGGAAAACCTGAATCATCAGAATATATAAGGAAAGGCAGCAGCAGAAGGCAGAACAGACCACTCTATCAGAGGGACAACAGAAGAGTTCAGAACAGGGCCCAAAATCCACTCCTTCTAATCTGACCACATCTGCTAAGCCTGGCAGCTTGACCCCAACTTCCTCATATAGTGAGAAGAAAACCAGTATGAGCACAACATTTATCAGAATAGATAAGCCTATAGACATGGATTGGCTCAAGCATATCTGAGAAGACATCCAGGCACAAATCATCAAGTTGCAGAAGGAAGAAGAAGCTCTCAGACTGGATACCAAGGTTGAGGAGGTAAAAGATGGAGCTAGACAGTGAGTGATTCCACTGACTCAGCTATAATAACAAGTGGTGTATCACAAGCAGATGCAGAATGGACTGATATTATCTCTGTAGTACCATCTATGTCTAAATTATGCATGCATTCAAATATATCTGACTTCACCACTTAATAACAAGAATCACTTAAGGAACAAACTCAATCACCTATGGGCTGAACAGAGGCAGTAAGCTCCACCATCACATGGCTCAAACTATTCAACATAGAATGGACTTGGTGAGCTATCAGGAATGCAAAGGATGAGGCTGCAGCAAAGGCTGTGCTTGAAAACTGGATTCACAAAACTCAAGCCAAAGAAGTGGTTGATGAGATGATAGAAGGAATGAGAAAAGCCAAGTGATGCCAAGCCTTAGAATAGCTCAACAAACTCTGAGGACCATAGAAATTCATCTGATGATTCAAAACCCTGTGTCAGAATCTTTTGGCAAAGACCCAAATTGAGACACTCACATCTCAAAATACTCATACAGTCACCATATTAATTGACAGTGGGTGCACCAGCAGTTCAATTAATCATGCTTTCATCATCAAGCACAATCTTCCTACTCAGGCCATGGCAGCCTCAATCCTAGTATATAATACAGATAGAACCAAGAATCAAGTCAGTTCAATTACTGAATTTGTTGAACTCAGACTCACAATCAGTGATCATTCTGAGAGAATTGACTTGGCTATGACTAATCTAGGAGCCAAGGAGATTTTTCTTGGTCATGACTAGCTGACCTGCCATAATCTGCTTATTAACTGGAAAACTGATTGGATCACATTTGCAAGGTGTTGCTGCTGAAGGATCCCATTTGAACTACCTGATGAAGATCCTGAGGACCAGTGGAATGAAGAAATAGAGGATAGTGAAACAATTCTCACTGTGGACCTACAGAAGGTCATTCATATTTGAGCCATGTATCACACCAATGATCTGGCTGCAAAGGCTAATGTGGAGAAGAAAAGCAAAATGTTTGAGAAGATGGTATCTGAATAGATACATGACTATCAGGACCTGTTTGACAAAAAAAGCCTTGCTGAACTATCCAACCTGAAACTATAGGATCATGTCATTAAGCTAATCCCAAACACTAATGCTAATTTGGATTGCAAAGTATATCCACTTAGCAATAATGAGTAACAAGAGCTCAATAAGTTTCTGGAAGTGAATCTCTCCAGTGGACAAATATAGCTATCAAAGTCTCCAATGGCTTCCTCTTTCTTCTTTGTGAAGAAGAAGAATGGCAAACTTCAACCAGTATAAGATTACCAGAAGCTCAATGAGATGATGATCAAGAATCGTTATCCACTTCCATTGATCTCTGAATTAATAGACAAGCCCTAAGGTGTCCAGTATTACACTAAATTAGATGTCCACTGGGGATACAACAATGTGTGCATCAAAGAGAGTGATGAATGGAAGGCCACCTTCTGCACTAATTGAGGATTGTTTGAGCTGACAGTCATATTCTTTGGTCTCACCAATTCACCAGCCACTTTCCAGTGGATGATGAATGGCATTTTCAAAGATCTCATTGCTATGAGAAAGATCACAATCTATCTCAAAGATATTTTTATCATGTCAAAGGCCAAAAAGAAACATCATCAACTGGTCTAACAAGTATTAGCCCTCATGAGGAAACACTGATTGTTTCTCAAGGCTGAGAAGTGCAAATTCAAGGTACTCAAAACAGAGTATCTCAGGGTCATTATTAGCAAAGAGAGCATCAAGATGAACCCTGTCAAGATGTTAGAGATAATAGAGTGACCAGAACCCACTAAGAAGAAGGAATTACAATCTTTTTTGAGTTTCACTAACTTCTACCAACAGTTTATCCAGGATTACAGCAAAGTGGTCCATCCTATGACCCAACTTATCAGCAATGCACTATAGGCCTGAGGCTCATCTCAACAGTCAGCATTTAATGACCTTAAGCAATGATTGATAGAAAATATAGTCTTGGCCATTCCAACACAAGATGGAAAATTCTGCATCAAAGCCAATTCAAGCAAAAGTGCCATTGGCACTATTCTCTCCCAAGAACAAGAGAGTCAATAGTGCTCAGTGGCATTCCTATTCAAGGCATTAACTATCATAGAATGCAACTATAAGATATATGACAAGGAACTTCTTATCATAATGCTTGCTCTGACTGAATGGTGGCATTATCTAATTGGATTGATCTAGACCTTTGAGATCTAGACTGATCATCAAAATCTCTGATACTTCTGAGTATCCCAAAAGTTGAACTGCTGATAAGCTCAATGGGTTACAGAATTATTGGAATACAACTACATGCTGCACCACAAAGCCAGTGCAGCCAACAAGAAGGTAGATCTGCTCAGTAGGAGAGCAGACCATGACTAAGAAGGAGACAACAATGAAAAAGTGGTTATATTGAAGTCTGAGCACTTCTGCATCATGATCATGCTGATGGAAGAAGAGATCCATGAGCATATTAAGAGCATGATCCAAGACACTCATAAATGGGACCAATGAGTGGTCCTATCACTCAACCACAAATGAGAAATGAAGAAGGGGGATGGGATGATCTGCTACAATGGCCAGATCTATATTCCCCAAGATCAAGCCCTTCAGAGTGAGATTATCACCACATGCTATAACTATACTACTGCTGAACACCCAGAGATTGCCAAGACAAAGGAGCTCATGCTCTGAGAATATTGGTGGCCAAAGATGAGCAATGATATCATACAATATATCAAGGCATGCAAAGTATGCCAAAGAGGCAAATCATTGATATAGCCATGGGCCATACTGCTCCACCCAAATGAGATTCCATCATCACCTTGGACCCACATTTCAGTAGACAAGATCACTGGACTATCAGACTGCAATGGCTATAATGCTATCTTTGTCATAGTTGATCAATTTTCAAAGGTGATCATACCAATCACTTGCTTGATGGAGTTAACATTGGAGGGATGGATGAAAATCCTATGGGATGAGATCTATGCTAAATATAGGATGCCTCAAGTAGTCATCTCAGATAAGGGGTCACAATTTGTCTCCAAGTTCTTGGACAACCTATACTGGCTCCTCAACATTAAATGAAACACATCAACTGTATATCACTCCCAAACAGATAAACAAACAGAATAGATGAACTAAGAGATGGAGAAATATCTCTGTCTCTTTATCAATTATCAACAATATAACTGGGTAGAATGGCTGATACTGGCTGCCTTTCAACACAACAATAGAATTCACTCAGCTATCAGCAAAACCTCATTCTTTATCAATTATGGACAACATTCTAACATCATCCAGACCAAACAGCACAGCACTACAATATCCACCTTGAGCAAATTTGCAGCAACAATGGTAAAGATTCACTCTGAAATGCAAGCAGCCCTCACTAAGGCCACAGAAACAATGAAGAGGCAATACAACAGACACCAAAGACCTGCACATAAATATTCAGTCAATGACAAAGTCTGGCTGGATACAACAAACCTTCACCTTCCATGCCCAAAATGTAAACTCACCAACAAACAAACTGGATCTTTCCTCATTCTCACAAAGGTTGGCAACTCTGCCTACAAATTATGACTGTCCTCAACCTGGAAGATATATGATATCTTTAATGAGATATTATTAACACCATACATTGCACCAGCATTTTCAAACCAAGAATATCCACCTTCTTTGCTATCAGAGTTAATCAATGATGAGGAACACTATGAAGTTGATCAAGTTCTAAACTACAAACTATGAAAAGTGAAAGCTCACAGTGAGGGAATATGAACCACAGTTGACTATTTAGTCAGTTGGAAGGGCTACAGCCCTGAATCTAACCAATAGATAAACAAATGGCATATGAATGCTAATGATGCCATCCATAATTATGAATTATTGCTGAAATGACCAATATAATAGTCAATGTCTTTATGAATCTTATGAAAAGAAGGGCAGGTTATCTGCTTTCATAATGTCTACACTTATCTCTAAATTAGCTATTGGGACAATAGTCTTAAGGAGAGGGTAATATTATGATTTTTTCACATTTTATCTTTTATTTCAAAGAGTTGACCCCTATCTTTGCTTAGTCATAGTGCTTAAACCAGTGCTTAAAACTGTGAGACAGGGCTTAGTCATCACAACACACTTAGTTGGTCATTGTTTTTCGATGCAATGGTAATGCTTGACAACAGACAATACCCTTTTGTAGGTAGCTTAATGACACTAGACAAAACACTCTATAATGCCAGAATGCACAATTAGGTAGTTATATCTTTAGATAGATGATGACTAGTATATAAGTAGTGTAGCTCTTGCTGTAGTATCTTCAGCTTTGAGCTAAAGTTTATTTCTTCACCATCTTATCTTGAGCCAATCTAAAGGTCTTGAGACATAAAGCTATATAGGATATCAAGTGAACTCTGACATCATTGTCTGAAGTGCAAGACAGTGTCAGTTTATCACATGTTTAGATCATATGTTATTTGAGCTTAACACTGAGAATAGTATCACTTTCTGCTCAAGCTACTAGAATCTCACTCCAATCAATTTTACAGTCTCCACCACATTCCAGAGACTTCTATGCCCACAGGACAACAGTCCATTCCTCTCAGAGCCTTTCAGCTCAATTCTGAGACTTCTATGCTCACCAGACTCTATCAGTCCAACCTCTGGAGCTTCACCCTATTTTAAATTCCTTTTGAGTAGCAGGTGGGCTTTGTTTTCATATGAACCCATCTATTTCTATCCTTCTTCAGAGTCTTTTACTATGAAAGCATACCCAAAGTTCTCCATCATATTCACTGCTGCATTTGTTCAAGCCAGTGCAGAAGAAGGTGCTCAGCAGTTCACACTGCAGTCTTTCTTGTCTAAAATTAGAGCCAAAGCTGCATCTGTAAAACCAGCAGACCTTTTATCAGTGCCAGTAGAGTACTATGATTTTGCAGATGTCTTTAGTGATACTCTCTCTGAAAAGCTATCTGAATACAAGCTATATGATCTCAAAATCAACCTTGAGAAAGAAATATCTTTACTACTTAGATCTATTTATTCCCTTTTGAAATCTGAACCCAAGGCCCTATGAGAGTTTATTGATGATAACCTATGCAATGGGTTTATTACTCTATCCCACTCTCCACATGAGGCTCCAGTTTTATTTGTCAAGAAAAAGACCAGTGAACTTTGACTTTATGTCAACTACTATGGCCTAAATAAAATCTCCAAGAAGGATCACTACCCTCTTCCCCTCATTTCTGATCTCCTCAACTCTGCCTGCTTCATATGCATCTACACTAAGCTTAACCTATAACATACCTATCATCTTATTCATATAGCCAAAGAAGATAAATGGAAAACAGTCTTCTAAACCTATTATAGTTCCTTTGAATAGCATGTCATGCCTTTTGGCCTCACAAATGCTCCAGCAGCATTTCAATGATTTGTGAATGATATATTCTTAGACATGCTTGACATATCAGTAGTAGTCTATCTTGATGACATCCTCATATATTCTGACAACTCAGAAGATCACTAGAAACATGTTTGAGAGATTCTACATAGGCTTAGAGCTAATAGACTCTACTGCAAAGGTTCTAAATGCAAATTCAATCAGGATTCTATGGAATATCTAGACTACATCCTATCACCTGAAGGACTTTACATGTCTGAAGAAAAAGTCAAGACCATTGTTGACTGGCTGGTACTATGAAAGGTTAAGGATATCTAATCTTTTCTTAGCTTCACCAACTTCTACTGTCACTCTATACACAAATATAGCAATATTATTCTTCCCCTTACATGACTTACCTGCAAGAGAACTCCATAAAAATTTGATGACAAATGCTTAGCCACCTTCAATAAATTGAAACAGGCCTTTACATATGCCTTCATCCTTACTCACTGGGTCTCCAACTGAAAGATAATGGTGGAAACTAATATCTCCAATTATGCAATTGCAGCTATCCTCTCCATCTATCTTGAAGATGGCAAAATTCACCCTATCACCTTCCACTCCTGGAGTCTCTATAATGCTGAACTCAACTATGACACCTATAACAAAGAGCTTCTAGCCATTTTTGAGGTCTTTAAACATTGGTGGCACTATCTTGAAGGCTCTGTGGACTCTATCAACATTGTAACAGACCACAAGAACTTTGAATACTTCACCACTACCAAGATTCTAACCCACCAACAGATCCACTAGTCTGAATACCTATTCCAGTTCAATCTAGTAATTTGGTTCTGCTCTGGGAAACTTGGAGAGAAACCAGATGTGCTCACTAGATGATAGAACATCTACCCTAAAGAGAGAGATAGCCAATATGCTCAAGTCAACCCCTATAATTTTCAATCCATATTCACCCAAGAACAACTTTCTGCATCACTCCATGCAACCTACCTCAAATACTCCATCCTATGGGCTAGTGCCATCATGGATATTGACAAACTCCATACTAATATCAAACAAGCATAATTCTTCAACCCTATGTGCTCTGACAGCCTCTGCCAGGCCAAGGCCACTTCTGAATCCTCTCCCTCTCAGTGGTCCATTGACAAATCTAATATTCTTCAGTTTGAAGACTGCATCTATGTTCTAGACTCTGATGATCTCTGTCTTTATATACTACAGAATAATTATGATCACATCTTGGCAGGTTACTTTGGTCAAAACCAGACATTGGAACTAGTTCAGCAGAACTATACCTGGTCAAAGATATATGAATATGTTTAACACTATATTAAGTTCTGCACAGTTTGTGGGCACAATAAGACATCTAGACACTGCTCTTATAGGTTACTCAAACCTCTACTGGTCTCCAAACAGCTATGAGATTCTATTTCCATAGATTTCATTGAACAACTACTAGACTCCAATAGATTTACTGCTATCTTAGTGGTCATAGACTGAGCTAGCAAGCAAGCCATCTTCATCTCCACTTATGATACCATTAACTTCATAAAACTCATCCAACTTTTTCTTATCCATATCTTCTCCAAACATAGGGTACCCAGTCATATTATATCTGATTGTAGTTCTGAATTCATCTTCCAGTTTACTCACACTCTAGCTACTGCCTTTAACATAGAACTTCATCTTACTTCAGATTATCATCCAGAGGCTGATAGATAAACTGAACAGACAAACCAAACTCTGAAACAATATATCTGCATCTACTGCTCCTACCAGCAGGACAACTGGGATATCCTCTTATCCATTGCTGAGTTTGCCTACAACAATGCTTCTAATGCATCTACTGGGATTTTCCTATTCTTTACCAACAAGAGTTACCACTCTAACATCACCATTCACTCTGAAAGAGACATTGCCTCTGCTCAGACCTGAGACTTTGCAGTTGACCTTGATGAACTCCATTAAGTATTAAAAGAAAAATCTCCAAGATTCAGGCTCACTATAAGATCCAAGCAGACAAGCATTAGATTCTGGCATCTCCATTCACAGTGGGCAACAAGATTTACTTCAGTTTCAAATATATTAAAATCATCTGCCTGATCAGAAAATTTTCAGAGAAATACCTCAATCCTTTCAAAATCATAGTCCAACTGGATTTTCACTCCTTCATGCTGAGGCTTCTGCCAGATCTTTGGTCCATTCACCCAGTCTTCTATGTGTCACAATTAGAACCCATAGAAGAAAATACTATTCCTAACCAAATCCAACCACTGCCATCTCCAGTCAAAGTCAACAGAGAAGAACATTTTGAAATAGTCTAAATCCTCAACTCTAAGCTGGACTGCCAGTTCCATTGCCCACTATTATACAAGATCCAGTGGCTAGGCTATCAAGGTACCAATAAAGAATTTGCTTGGCTATCAGCCTCTAAGTTCTCTGCTGATAAATTTATCAAAGAATTCCATCATCAATACTTAGGCAAACTAGGATTCTTACCCAAAGTCATTCAAACATTCTATTCCTAATACAATACTGCTCTGGACACCACTGGCACTCCACCTTACCATCTCAATTTTAACCACTAATTACTACTATTTCAATCACCTCTTTTACACTTTCAAAGTCAAAATCTTGTATTTACATTTTTTTTTCTCTACTACCAACATCTGATGCTTTTTTTCTATATACATTTCATACAAAATTTTTACAGAGAAGCAGAATCTGATAGGCTCACACTAGAACCTGAACTCTCCTCCTGCTTTTTTAACTCCTCTACATCCTCATCTAGCCTCTTCAATATTGCCTCCTGAAGATCTTCTATCTTCTGATCTCTCTTATTCTTGAAAAACAGTCAGATCTTCTTCCAAGCCTTCATTTTGGATTCTGAAAACAGCTCCAAGGGAGAGGATATGTCATCAGAACCATAGTCATCCTGGAGACCTGCTATCATACCATGGACATCCATCAGCTCTTCTACTAACTCATCTACATGATATATCAACTTGCAAATTAATCTCAAAATTTGATGGAGGCCAGTGGAGACCTCTACACTATTGATCATCTCACTTGCAGTGACACCTTTGTTGAATTCACAAGCAGTTTTCTTGACCTTATAGTGAGTGCAAGTCTACCCTTGATCAGTGCCTTTGGTTACTGGTTATGCATAACACCATGTGCTATTTTGACAATAGTGCACACAACTTCCTGAAAACAAAAGCTAAGTCAAACCATACAAGAAAATCAAGACACTTACTTTCACCATCCAACAACTCTTTGCCCTCTGCTGACCTCACAACTTCCAACTTTGCTCACTTTTTGGGACTAGCAACCACCTCTGTCCCACTGCCATCTACTACACTCCTTGATCTGAACTTGCATTTATGACTCTTCTCTATCAGACCTGCTGTCCTCCTCTTTCCCTTTTGCACCCTCTTTCTCCTCTCCAGGATCTCTTCAGATTCTTCTGACTTATTGTTCTCTTTGGTCCCCTTGTTCTGCTTATCATCAGAATCTGGAGGCATATGGCCAGTCATTCTCTTGAAGCAAAAACCAGAGCCAGGACCAAACTGTTCCACTAGCACTTGATGCAGCCAAAAATCAATAGTCTCTGTGGGGGTTATTTGCAACCCATTCTTCATAACTGTCCCCTTCTGCCCTACCTCCAAGGTTTCAGCCCTTGCTGTGACCTCTGCAGCCTCTCTCTCCTCAGCCTCCCTCTGAGCAGCCTCTCTCAAAGCCTCCTCTGCCTCCTTCATCTGTCTCTCTGCCACCCACCAGATCTCCTCTCTTTTTCTCTCTAACCCCTCTTGCTGTCTCTTTCTCTGTGCCTCTCAGACCACATGGTCCACCTGCATCTTCTTCTCTCTCTCTCTCTTCCTTTTTCACTCTGAGTGAACTTCTACAGCCTCCATATACTCTTCCTCTATAGTTTGCTATTTCAGATAGAATAATTCCTTGGCCTCTTCAGAGCTATCAGGGGTGAGTTCTCTCACCAAAGGCTTGGGAGTGCATGAGTGATAATATACAGTGAGAGGTAACATAGTTGAAAAAAAGTATAGGCAATGGTGATGGTATCTGATCAAGTTGCAAAATTTCCCATAGCCACTAACAATCTTCTATGTGGCCTCACTGGCTATCAGGATCCGCACTCTTGAGGGCAAGAATGCTAACAGGAGGATACTATTATGCATATGCTGCCAGCCTCTATGTCACCTCAACCAACTACAGATTTAATCACTAAAACCCACTGGACTTTGCCTGCTTCTTATTATCTATTAATTTCATTTTCACCATTATCATTTCACATCCATATTTCACATTATAATATCTAGACCCTGAACTTGGTAGTGAATATTGACATCAGAACCCAATAAAATCCAACTCAGAATTAGCTATCATTAGTATATAAAGCCATGTAGAATCATTGTAACTATTTAGTTCAAATATTAACTTGGATAGCTATCTACACTTTATACTCACTTCAACTCCTTCTTCCTTGTCTATCAGATCCTGCTCCAAAGGATACTTCTGTTTGCTTCTCCAATGGAACTCCATTTTGTCTATCTAAATCCTTGGGCTATAACTCAAGGGTGACATTGCTAACAGCTTTGTTAATGCCCATACACCCTACTGGTCTCTGTGCATACACTTAAATCCACTTGATTGACATGTTTCTAACACTAGATAATTTTAGATCTGATTTGATGTTCAAGCTATCAACAAGATTTTCATTACTAAGAGTCTTGATTCTATCAACACTGTGATGCTCAAATCACATGTGCCACATCTCTATTGAGACAGCAATATCTGTGGATCTGACAGATAAAGCCTGATGCTTTTTAGTGCTGATTAATATCCTGTTAATTGTTAGATTCAGATGGCATGTGACTATAACTATGTGATAAACAAGTGCTATATTGTATTTATACAATCACACTTGAGTTTATTATATGTAGAAGGTAGTATTGTGCCTCAAGGTCAATACTTTAGTTGACTCAAAATAGAATGGTAGAATTAAGGATAGTTCAAGACTAGAGATACACAGTGCTGCCTACACTACTAGATAAATATAGTATCACTAATTATAAGTGTCTGTGTTATAGTGCCTATTATCCTAGGACATCATAGTTACCTATAAAAAGGAGATTGTCTTATTATCAGAGTATTACTATGTGTTATAGGATAATAGTTATTATACTGACTAAGATTGTCCCATGGTCCTAAGCACTGGCCTAGGCACTCTGACTAAGTATAAATAAGAGTGAAAAGTAAAGAAAATTGTAAAAATTGTAATATTACCTTCTTTTTAAGACTATCATTCCAATAGCTTAATTTAGAGATAATTCATACTTATGTATAGTCTCATCAACATCCATCTGCTTTTCATTGACCCATTGATTCAATTCTGGCCCATATTCTTTCTAACTGACAAGTGTTAAGCTCAAATTTCACATGACTATCAACATATGATAAACTGTTCAGAATCTCACACTTTGGGTTATACTGATAGAGTTCACTGGTGTGTCAATAGAGTTGTGTAGTCAAGGTGTTACAAGTCACTTGAGAGTAGATAGTGAAGAATAAACTTTAGCTTAATGCTGGAGCTACTACAGCAAAAACTATGCTACTTAAATACTGTTCTGTTATTGGGCTATTAATAGAAGTTCACAAAAGATATTATCTGTTATAGAGCTGTTACCCCTGCTGTTGCCAGGCTCTCCACAAAAGCTGTTGTCTTGTGGTTGTGCTGTTATTGCTGCACTACAGTTAAATGACAAAAGAAGTATTGTCTCTCCCTTCACAGCACACAGCAGTGCACTAAGACAATGACCAATTGGGTTGCTGACTAAGCCTTCCCATAGTCCTAAGCACTGGCCTAAGTGCCCTGACTAAGCAGAGATAGGGGTTATTTAAAGAAAAGAAAAAGAAATGAGAAAAAATTATAATATTACCCTCTTCTTAAGACCATCATCCTGATAGTTTAATTAGGGATAAGTCTTCATATCCATGTGTGAGGATCCACAGTTCTTTCTAGTCTCTCTGCATGGTGCAGCAGAGATCTATCAGAGTATCCTGCTGATATTGCAGGTATTGATGGAAGCTCCTCTTTGCCCTTGTTATTATATCATGACTTTTATTGAATATTGCTCTTCACTGTATGTCCTCTACAGACTGCTTGTATCTATCTTGTTGATTCATTATTTGTAGTCATTGATTGTCTCCTCCACATTCATGTATTTTTCATTGACTCATTGGTTTGATTCTGGTCTATAGCCTTTCCAGCTGACTAGATAGTCAACTGTTGTTGTCATTCCACTATCATGTGCTCTAATCTTGTGTAGTTTGTAGTTTAGCACTTTGTTGATTTCATAATGTTCTTCATCATCAATGATTTCTGGTGGTGGAGGTGGCAGTCACTCTTGGTTTGAAAATGCTGGTGCAATGTATAATGTTAATAATGTTTCATTGAAAACATTATGAATCTTCCAAGTTGCTGGTAGTTGCAACTTGTAAGCAGAGTTGCTGATTTTGGCAATGACTTTGAATAGTCCTGTTTGTTTGTCTGCCAGTTTCTGTTTCAGATAAGAGAGGTGTAGGTTTGTTGTATCCAGCTAAACTTTGTCATTGATTGAATAATTATGGGCAGGTTGTCAGTGCTTGTCATATTATTTCTTCATAGTTAAGGCAGCCTTTTCAAGGGTCATCTTTGTTTCTTTATGTATTTTTGCCATTGTTGTTGTAAAATCTGTTGACACCAGTGTTGTTGTATATACTCATTCACTTTGCATGACTGGTGGGTTTTATTCATAGTTGATGAAGAATGGGATTTTTCCTGTTGCTGAGTGAATTCAGTTGTTGTGTTGAAAAGCGGCTAATGAAAGCCATTCCATCCAATTATCTTAGCAATGGTTGATAAAAAGCTAGAGATACTTTTCATCTTCTTGATTGACTCATTCTGTTTGGCCATCTGTTTGAGAGTGATATGCCATTGAGGCATTCCATTTGATGTTGAGGAGTTGATACAAATCATCTAAAAATTTGGAGACAAATTGTGGTCCTCTATCTGAGATTATGATCTGAGGCATGTCATACTTTGTATAGATCTTATCTCATAGGATTTTGGCTTATCCTTCTGATGTTAATTCTATTGAACAGGTGATTGAAATGATCACCTTCAAGAAGTGATCGACTATAATGATAATTGCATCATAGCCATCACTTTCAGGAAGCCTGATTATCATATCCACTGAAATGTGGGTTCATGGTGACAAAGGAACCTCATTTGAGTGGAGTGGAGCTGCTCAGGGTTGTGTTGAGGATTTGCCACATTGACAAACCTTGTAAGCCTTGATATATCAGGTGATATCATGGTCTATTTTGGGCCACCAGTACTCCCTCAAGACTAATTCTTTTGTTTTAGTGATTCTGGAGTGTCTGGTAGTCACATGGTCATAGCATATGAAGATGATATCACCACAAAGCCCTTGATCCTGTGAAATATAGATCTGTCTATCATAATGGATCAGTCCCTCTTTCTTCTTTAGTCTCTGTTCATAGTTAAGTGACAGAGCTATTCTTTGATCTCACTTGTAGGGGTTTCAGGTAGTGCTCTTTATGTGCTCATATACTTCCTTCTCAGTGGGCATAAGCATAGTCTAGAAGTGCTTGGGTCATAATAATATGACCTCCTTATTGTCAGTTCCCCCTTGATCATGGTCCACCCTGCAGCTAAGGAAATTGGCTTTCTTGTTTGCTACACCAGCCTTATGGTACAGTGTATATTCATATTCAGATAACTCTATAACCTATCAGGCTTATCGCTGGTTAAGTTTTTGGGGGTGTCAGAAATATCAGAGGTTCTGGTGATCTGTCCAAATCTCAAAGGTCTGGACTGCTCTAATGAGGTAATACCATCATTCAGCAAGTGCAAGCATTATGATGAGCAGTTCCTTGTCATAAATTTCATAATTACATTCTGTTGCTGTTAGTACTTTTAATATGAACACAACTGGTCACTATTTGCTATCCTGTTCCTGAGAGAGTACCACCCTGATTGTGCCTTCACTTGAGTTAGCCTCCACTCAGAACTTTCTCTCTTGACTTGATATAGCAAGTATGATATCTTCAGCTAGTTGGCATTTAAGATCATTAAATGCTGATTGTTGAGAGAGTCCCCAGGTCCAGGGTGCATTTCTGGTTAATTGTATCATGGGTCAGACTACCCTACTGTAGTCTCAAATGAACTATTGGTAAAAGTTGGTGAATCCTAAAAATGATTGCAATTTCTTCTTCTTGGTTGGCTCCAGCCATTCAGTTACTCCAGCTATCTTGATGAGGTCCATCCTAATGGCTTCTTCACTGATTATGACTCTAAAGTACTCTGTTTCAAGTACCTCAAATTCACATTTTTCTACTTTAAGAAAAAAGTGATGCTTTCTCATTAAGGATAGTACCTGTTGTACTAGCCATCGATGTTCTTTCTTGGTTTTGGACATGATCAAGATGTTGTCCAAATAAATCATGACTTTTCTAGTGGCAATGAGATCTCTAAAGATATCATTCATCATCCACTGGAATGTTGCAGATGAATTTGTGAGTCCAAAGAATATTACCATCAGTTCAAACAAGCTATAGTTTGTTCAAAAAGCAGCTTTCCATTCATCGCCTTCTTTGATGCATATATTATTATATCTCCATTGAATATCCAGTTTGATATAGTATTTAGCACCTCAGAGTTTGTCCATTAATTCCAAGATTAAGAGAAGTGAGTAATGATTTTTGATCATTATTTCATTAAGCCTCTGATAATCTTGTACTGGTCAGAGTTTATCATCCTTTTTCTTGATGAAGAAGAAGGGAGATGCCATTAGTGATTTTGATAGTCGAGTCCTCCCACTGGATAGGTTCTCCTTAAGGAATTTGTCCAACTCCTGTTGTTTGTTGTTGCTAAGAGGATATGTTTTGCAATCTAGGTTAGCATTGGCATTGGGGATTAGTTCAATGGCATGGTCCCAAGGTTTTAGATTGGGTAATTCATCAAAACTCTCTTTTTTGAATAGATCTTAAAAGTCCTGTGCCCATTCAGGTACCATTTTCTTAAACATTTTTTCTTCTTTTTCTGCATTGGCCTTCATGGCTAGGTTATTTGCATGATGCATAGCATGAATCTGGATGGCTTTTTGCAGATCTACCATGAGGATGGTTTCCCCATCCTCCATTTCCTGATCCCATTGGTCTTCAGAGTCTGCATCCAGTAGTTCAAATGGAATTTTCCAGCATTAACATCATGCAAATATAATATGTCTGGTTTTCCAGTTGATTAACAGATTATGTCAAATCAGCCAATCATGATCAAGAAAAATTTCCTTGATTCTTAGATCAGTTACTGTCAAATCAATTTGCTTGGAATGGTTTCTGATTGTAAGTCTAAGCTTGACATATTTAGTAATCAAACTGATTTGGTTCTTTGTTTTATCTGCATTGTAAATAGGGATTGGAGCTGCAGTTGCCTGAGTAGAAAGGCCATGCTTGCTGAGAAAAGCATAGTTTATGAAACTCCCTATGCATCCACTATCAATTAATGCTATGATAGTGTGGGTGCTTCAAGACATAAGTGTTTCAATTCAGGCCTTGGTTACCAGGTCCTGGCCCAAAGTTTTGGCCTGTCAGATAAACTTTCATGATCTGTGCAGTTTGTCAAGCCATTCTAAGGCTCAGCACCATTCAGCTTCTCACATTTCAGTGATTATATTGTCAATCACTTCCTCAGCTCAAGTCTTGTGTACTCAATTTTTGAGTATGGCTTTTGCCACTTCTTCATTCTTTGCATCTTTGATAGCTTGCCAAGTCCATTCAGTCTCAAATGGCTTCAGCCAGCTAATGGGGTTCTCTACCTCTGTTTGGCCTATAGGTGATTGAGTCTGCTTTAGATGTTTAGTTTGGCAAACTGTCAACAATGATGCACCTTTGGGGCTCTCTGCCCCTCTTCAGCCTTTCATTGGTGTTTGAGTTATTGAAGTCAGTTTTTTAGGTGATTCATATCCATGAGTAATGAAGTCAGATATATTCAAATGCATATATAATTTTGATATAGAGGATACTACAGAGAAAGAATTGTCAGTCTGTTCAGCAGCTTGTGACCTATTACTCATGTTCTTAGCTGAATCAGTGGAATCACTCACTGTTCAGCCTTATCTTTTACCTTCTCAGTCTTATTGTTCTAGCTGAGGTCTTGTTTCTCTTTCATCAATTTGGCAATCTGTGCCTATATATCTTCTCGAGTGCACTTGTTCTTCTTCTGCAGACAGTTTCTCACCATGTGGCTCTTCTGCCTGCAATTGAAGTACTTTCCCTCCTTCTTGAGATGATCCACATCCATTGGCTTACTCATTCCAGTATATGTTGTGCTTGTACCAGTTTGCTTCTTACCATATTGAGAAGTTGGAGCTGAGCCACCAGGCCTAGAGGATGTGGTTGGATAAGAGGTGGAGGGCTTTGAGCCTTGTCCCTGGTTCTTGTATCTATCCTATAATAGAGTGGATGACTCTGCCTTCTGCCACTGTCATTCTTGTCACATTATGATGATTCTGATCTTTCACTCATCATAGCCAACCAGGATACTGTGTTTGAGGTCTGAGATAGTTCTGAAGTAAGAGGGCAGCAATCCTCTCTTTACATACTTGACCATTTGTTCTGTGTCAGCCATGTCCTCTCATACTCCAGCGAGTTTACCAAGTTGCTCCAACTTGTCAAAGTAGTCAGTGGCCACTTTGTCACCTATTTTGTAGTCTTTCATCTTTTGCTTGTGGACTTACTGAATGGCTGGATCTGTGAATTTGTTATAGATCATTTGTTTGAGTACTGACCATGAGAGATATTGATGATGTTATCACATGGTTGACCAGAATGTGGAGGCTAGAAGGACCCACCATGTTTTCACCTTGTCTTTCAGGTAGGTTGAGGCATACATCATCTTGTACATGTCAAGTAAAAAGTACAAGGTGAATACTTGAAAGTATTGGTTGCAGTCTGTAAGGAATTGATCAATGTCATCTGATGCTCCTCTGAAGGGGAGAGAATCATGTACAAGAGTTGGTTTGACATTTAGAATTTATGCTTTGAGATCAAGAAGGGGCATCAGGTTTGAGGAACTACCCTCTGGCAGGCCCAACCACCCTGATGGTAAGCTGGAGAATGAATGAAGAGACCCATCATCAGCAACAGGACTTTCCAGTGGAGGAGGTTCTTTTTGCATGATACTTCTGTTCTGAATAGTCCAACCTTAGGCTGTAGCCATAGGGTCATCCTCTTCAGGGGTCTCTAATGCTGCAGAGATCATTCCACTGCCTTCAGCTTTATTAGACAGTGGTTGTCTGGAAAACAGTTGTGGCATCAGCATTCTCCATGGGTTTAGATAGTGGCTACTCAGCTGTGATCAATAATAGCCCAGCTGAGATGCTGTACTGCAGACTGCCAACATAGTGAATGAGTATCTTGATGATGCCATTTAGATTGATGGTGTTGAGTATGCCAATTTAGGCAGCATCACATTTGGCATCCATGGCTTGGATGCCATCCTTCTGCCATACTTTGGCTTGTATGGTGGTAATAGTCTCATCTGGTAATATAAACATCTTTAATTAAAATTAAAAATGGCCTGCTTGGTGGCTGCATATTGTAAAATTTCCTCCTGCTCAAGAAAATCAGCAGAGGTATACCTTTGTTCCAAGGATGATCTCAGCCAGAGATTATCCTTCTATAATTTGGCTATCTGCTCCTGGTACAGCCAAATGAAATCTTCTTCATGTGCCTCATGCACCTTTTGTCGCAACTTCTCCTCTGTTGAGTGTACTTCAAATGTTTTTCCCTATTTCAGAAGAGGATCCTCAATCTCTCTATCAGGGTCCTCCTTCTCAGCCTCATCATCCACATCAGTCACTTCCTCTTTCTTGAGGAGAAAATTGTCATGCAGATTGGAGACCTCTGAGGTGACTGCACTGGGGCTGTGTACTAGGTCTAGCATTATTGGGTCCAAGTCAAAGAGTAGGCTCCTGCTCAGGCTGCTCCTCCTCAACTCCTTCTCTTGCTGCTGCTGCTGCCATTGCTCTGCAATACTAGCAGAAGTTTCAATAGAACTTTGGCCAAAGAAAGAGAGCAGCAAAATTCCCATCAAGGAACTGCCATATGTCACTCATAAGGTCAATGTGCTCTTTGTCCCCTCTGACTGTTCCTCAATCTGACAGTATTTCGTTTCTCCAGATAAGAATATCATCAGTTTCTACAATAGTATCAGTTCCATACAATAGCAGGCAATTATTGTCAAGGTCCATTGACTCCCAAAAGTAGAAGTTGTCAGCATGAATGACTCCTGTGACTGGTTCTGTTCAGAGGTCAGGCTCAGTGATGAGAGTGGCAGGCTCTCAGAATGGAGAGTCAGGAATAGTGTTAGTAGTGGTACCAATGAGCATGTCAGTGAGTCAAGAGCTTCCAGAGTCTCTCCTTCTATCTTATGCTCAAAGGTACTATCTAAAGAGAGCATTCTCTCAAGTGGCCTAGTGCCTGATACATGTCTGCTTTTTGACATACTTAGCAAGAGATTGGGAGTGTTAAATGTTGTCCACTGAGATGACTGGAGCAATATGTGGGATTGGTTATACTGATCACAGTACCTCTGAATAGCATCCTGATGAGCTCACTGTTCAGTCTCCTTCACTCCACTCCAGTCAGCCAGCTTCTCTGGCTGTGGCTTGCCAGTACCAGAGCTCTTGTCTGTCATCATCATTAAAGAATGAGTCAAGGCTACTGACCCTAGTTCTTCCCTGGCCAGAACTCCTATTTTGTGCTAATATAGCATGTTGGGATCCTGGTCCTGTGGTATTTCTGATGCTTGAATCCATCCAAACAACATCAAGAGAGTCTCTAGTATGACACCCAATGCCAGGCTCAGAGATAGTGGTTGTTATCCTTATTGCCAGGATGTTGTGCTCAGAGGGTGGAATAAGGGTGTCAGATCAGAGTTGTTGAAATCCTGCAGCCCAAGAGTTTGTAGGGTCTTGGATGACTGCCAACAGGGGTTGCAGAGAATAGATGTGTTGCTGCTGCTACTGCTCCTCTTCTTTCCTAAAACACCCTTCAGTCGGGCTCCTAGGGATGATTTCAGGGCTGTTTCCTTCTGTGGGATGAAAGGACTGTCAGGCAGAGGTAGAGATATCATGGAGGGGGAGGTCTGATATGATATTATGTAGGATTGTGTGAATACATTAGAACTCTTGATAGTGACAAATTGCCTAGACAGTAATTGATTAGCATCTATAGCACAGCTGTATGATCACCAATAAGCCTATCAATGTTCTGATTAAGGAAGCAAGAAGTTTGAAGAACTCATAAGTAAAGTTTGGATCAGAAGGGTTAAGCACAGAGGGCATTCGGTTTCTCAGCACAATTGAACCTGAGAAAGAGAATGATAAGTGTTAAGCTAATTGTTAAGCCCAAATTCCATATGACTATTAACATGTGATAAACTGTTTAGAACCTTGCACTTCAGGTTATACTGACAGAGTTCACTGGTGTGTCAATAGAGTTATATAGTTAAGGTGTTACAAGTTGCTTGAGAGTAGATAGTGAAGAATAAACTTTAGCTTAATACTGAAGCTACTACAGCAAAAACTATGCTACTTAAATACTGTTCTGTTATTGGGCTATTAATAGAAGTTTACAAAAGATATTGTCTGTCATAGAGCTGTTACCCCTGCTGTTGCCAGGCTCTCCACAAAAGCTGTTGTCTTGTGGTTGTGCTGTTACTGCTGCACTGCAGTTAAATGACAAAAGAAGTATTGTCTCTCCCTTCACAGCACACAGCAGTGCACTAAGACAATGACCAATTGGGTTGCTGACTAAGCCTTCCCATAATCCTAAGCACTGGTCTAAGTGCCCTGACTAAGCAGAGATAGGGGTTATTTAAAGAAAAGAAAAAGAAATGAGGAAAAATCATAACAACAAGATAATTGGTAGTCATTGTTATACCCCTGCCACATGCCTTGACTCTTCATTTTTTGTAGTCTAGAATTTGGACAATTTCATAGTGTTTTTCATCATCAATGAGATTGGGCAGTGACAGTGGTGGTTATTCTTGGTTTGAAAATGCAAAGCTAATATATAATGTTAACAGAGATTCATTAAATATGTCATGGATATGCTATGAGGTCAGTAATCATAATTTGTATGCTGAGGTACTGATTTTTGCTAGAATTGGAAATGGGCTAGTTTGCTTGTCAGTGAGTTTGCATTTGAAACATAATAGATGAAGATTGGTCATGTCAAGCTAAATCTTATTATTTATTGTGTAAGTGTATGCAGTGTTATGGTGTTTGTTATATTGCAATTTTATAGTAGCAGCTGCTTTCTCATGTGCTGTCTGTGTTTCAAGATGAATTTTTACCATTTCAGTGGTGAAGTCATATAAAGCAGGGATAGTCATATGGGATTTGGTGATGACAGCAATCTTGGGGTGTCACTTATAGTTTACAAAGAATGGTGTCTTTTTAGTGGCTGAATGAATGTGATTATTATGTTGAAAAGCTGCCAGTGCCAACCACTCAGTCCAGTCATTCTGACAATAGTTAATAAACATTTGTAGATACTTCTCAAGCTCTTAGTTGATGTGTTCAGTTTGCCTATCAGTATGTGGATGATAGGCAGTGGATGCATTGCTTCAGATTCTGAGAAGATGATACAGATTATCAAGAAACTTAGAAACAAACTGTGGTCCTCAGTTGGATATGATGATCTGGAGCATACTGTATTTGGAATAGACCTCATTTCTGAGAACTCTTGCTCATCCTTCTGATGATAGTTCTATGGTGCAGATGATTGGAATGATAGTCTTTGAGAAGTGATTGAATATAACTATAATTGCATCATAGCTATTACAGTCTGACAGCCCTATGATCATGTTGATCAAGATGTGTGTCCAGGGGGTTGTAGAGACTTCATTTGGGTGAAGTGGCACTAGCTGAGTTCAGATTGATGTTTTAATTCTTTAGCAAGTTTCATATCCTTTCATATACTTGTCCACATTCTGCCCTAGTTTTGGCTATCAATACTCTCTCAGCATCAACTCTTTTGTCTTCAAGATACCCAGATGACCAGCAGTAGCATGATCATGTGATATGGTGATAATTTCTTCTTGTAGAGTCAATTATTGGAGAATGCAAATGTGTCCATCATAATAAAGTAGGTTGTCATGTTTTATGATGTCCTACTTGTGGTTTAGTGATGTTGCAATACTCTGATCTCAGAGGTTTAGTTGTTGCATTGTGCTATATATTCTGGTATGGATCTCCTCTTCCATTGGCATTTTCATGGCCTGGAAGTGCTCTAGTTTCAACATTACCACCTCTTCATTGTCCTCCCTCCCTTAGTCATGATCAGCTTAATGGCTTAAAAGATCTGCTTTCTTATTAGCCATGCTGGCCTTGTGTTAGAGTGTGGATATGCAGGCTACATGTCCAGCCCTATAATTTGCAAATTCTGCATAACACACTAGAATATGCTAGTAACTGAGAATCATTAGCCAGTAGAGGACTATGGCTGAGGCTCTGAGCTGATAGTCATGCTAGTCACCAATACTAAGTCCAAAAGGGACTTTGTAAAATAACATGGCCTAAGGATAAAAATCCTAAGTCAGGTTTGAACTTAGAAAAGTTCAGCACCACACCTTGGAAAATACTAAGTCCAAGTTGGACTTAGAAATGGTATCTCAAATGGGGCCAATTCTACATGCCACTAAGACAAGTATATTCTAAGACAGCTAGAGGTATAATATCATAGCCAGTTGTGGAGTATTGAGTAGAGATAGCATCATCCAGAAGCAGTAAGAAGTGAGACCCAATGATCTGTGGCTAGCACTGTGAGTTTTGACTCAAATGCCTAAGTCCAAATTTCCTAGGTATCAGATGACCTAAGGGACTTAGAATTAAGAGGAATAGAGTGGATAGGACTGGTTGACTGGGCCTGATTGGGCCTGATCGATCAAGCTACTAAGAATAACTCAGAGGATTAAAACTTTAAGTAGACAGAAAGGAGTTAGGTACCCACAGGCACTGTAGGCTTAAAATAAAGCTGTGCAGTGGCCAGCTGGTCTGAGCAAGCCTAGGGGAGTCCAGGAGTGCTGCCATTCCAGAATAATGGCGTGATTCCGCTTTAAACAGGAGAAATATTATTTTGAATACTTTATTTATAGATTCTGTACCTGCTGTTGGTGTATAAAAGAAGGGAATGGGGGGAAAATAGTAAGCAAGTGACTCACCCCCATGTTCAGGCCTTCTAGCCCACTGTAGCTAGTCCCCAAGACAACAGATTTTGAGTTCTGCTTCGACTTAGTGATTTATTTAAGTTGCTTTGTCACTTAGAGAGAGGATTAGATTGGAATAATAACTATATTTTGGGTTTCAGATTAATTTGGGTTCCAAACTATAAGGGTTTCAGCATCAAAATACAAGTTCTTCAGTTTTGAGGACTGCTAGACAGCCAAGAGTGCAGCTAGTCAAGTCTAAGTGCTTGATAGACTTAGTATTTGGGTTTTGGAGTTTATTGGGTTTTGGAATATTCTAAGTTCTAATTATACTTAAACATTGCTATAAACTACTCTCATGAGTATTGCATCTTTGAAAGCAAGATAGAGTTAAATAACTGTCTTTATTGACTGTTTCTTTGATTTTACTTAAGACTGCAAGAGTGCTTCTATTGTACTCAAAACAACCAACCTCAACTGTATTTGGTGATTGTGTATTGAGTGGTTAGGTGTTGGTGTTTGAGAGTTCATTCTTTATTCACTTCTCTTAGTCACTTAGCTGTTACCAAGCACATCACTGGGGTGGCCGGCAGTGGTATAATCATGACAAGTGGCAATGATTTTTCCACATAGTCTTTGGTCCCAGAGAATATAGATTTGCTCATTGTAACAGATTAACCCTCCTTCCTTCATCATTCCCCACTTGTGATTGAGGGATGGAGCCACTCATTGGTCCTATTTGTGGTTGTCCTGAGTCATGCTCTTGATGCACTCATAGATTTCTTCCTCCATTGGCATTATCATGGTCTTAAAATATTCAGGTCACAATAATATTACTCCCTCATTATCAGCCCCCCCTTGATCATGATCTGCTTATCAGCTGAGGAGGTCAGCCTTCTTGTTGGCCATTCCTGCCTTGTGATGGAGCATGTATTGATATTGACTAAGCTCTGTGACCCATCTGGCCTGATGGCAGTTGAGCTTCTGGGGCTGTCAGAAGTAGCAGAGGTTTTGATGATCTGTCCAGATCTCAAAAACTGCTGTGGCCCCAATCAAATAGTGCCACTATTCCTCCAGGGCAAGCAGGATGGTGAGCAATTTCTTGTTATAGATTTCATAATTCCACTCAGTGATAGAAAATGCTTTGGAGAGGAATGCGACTGAGCACCACTTTCCATCCTGCTCCTGGAAAAGTATGGCCCTGATTGCTTCTTTGCTGGAGTCAGCTTCAACTCAGAATCTTTCTTCCTGGGTTAGAATAGCAAGTATGATGTTCTTGGCTAGTCATTGTTTTAGGTTGTTAAAGATGCCTTGCTGAGAGGGCTCCCAGATTCAAGAGGTGTTATCAGTCAGTTGTGTCATTGGCCAGATGATCTTGCTATAATCTTGGATGAAACCTCAGTAAAAGTTTGTGAATCTGAGAAATGACTGTAGTTTCTTCTTCTTGACTGGTTCCGGCCACTCTGTTACTTCTGCCACCTTGATGGGGTTCATCCAAATGCTTCCTTCACTAATAATGACTCTGAGATATTTGGTTTTGAGTACCTTGAATTCACATTTCTCTGCTTTGAGGAATAGTTTGTGTTTTCTTATGAGGGCCAATACTTAGTGTACCAGCTCCCTATGTTTCTCCTTTGTCTTGAACATGATCAGGATGTCATCGAGATAGATGGTGATCTTCCTGGTGGAGATGAGGTCTTTAAAGATATTGTTCATTATCTATTGGAACATTGCTGGAGAGTTGGTGAGTCCAAAGCATATCACCATTGGCTCAAATAACCTCTGATTTATCCTGAATGCCACCTTTCATTCATCCCCTTTTTTAATTCAGACATTGTTATACTCCCACCAAACATTGAGCTTAGTGTAGTACTTGGTGCTATGCAGTTTGTCCATTAACTCTGAGATCAGCAGCAAGGGGTACCAGTTTTTGATTGTCATCTTGTTAAGTTTCTGGTAATCTTGGACCAGTCAGAGTTTACCATCTTTTTTCTTGACAAAGAAGAAGGAGGAGGCCATTGGAGACTTGGATGGCCAGATTCATCCACTGGACAGGTTCTTGTCCAGAAATTTGTTGAGCTCCTATTATTCATTATTGCCAAGAGGATAGGTCTTGCAATCCAGGTTGGTATTAGCATTTGGAATTAGCTTGATCATATGGTCCTATGCTTTTGGCTCTGGTAATTTATTAAAACTCTCTTTCTTGAACAGATCTCTGAAGTCTCATGCCCATTTGGGCACCATTTCTTTGAAGGTTCTTTTTTCTTTGCACTCATTAGCTTTGGCAGCCAGGTTATTGGTGTGATGAACTGCTCAGATGTGTATCTTGTATTGCAGGTTAACAGCAAGAATTGTTTCTTTATCCTCCATCTCCTCATCCCACTGGTCCTCTGGATCCTCATCAGGCAACTCGAATGGGATTTTTCAGCAGCAGCACTTTGTGAATGTGATCCTTCCAGTTTTCCAATTGATTAGCAGGTTGTAGTGTATTAGCCAATCATGACCAAGGAAGATCTCCTTGGTTCTGAGGTCAGTTATGGCTAAGTTGATCCATTCAGAATGGTCACTGATTGTGAATCAGAGCTTAACAAATTCAGTGATAGAACTGGCTTAGTTCTTTGTTTCATCTATGTTGTATACTGGAATGGGCACCACTGTGGCTCAGATTGAGAGCCCATGCTTGTTGACAAAAGCTTGATTAATGGAGCTTCCTGTGCAGTCACTGTCGATTAGAGCAGTTACTGCATAAGTTGTTCAAGATGTAAAGGTTTCAATTTGAGCTTTGGCAAGAAGATCTCATCCAGATGTTTTGGACCGCTGAATGAATTTTCATGGTCCATGAAGCTCATCAAGCTACTCCAAAGCTTGGCACTATTCAGCTTCTTGTATTCTCCTGATAGTGTCATCCACTACTTTCTTGGTTCATGCCTTGTGAACTCAGTTTCTGAGTATGGCTTTTGCCATTGTCATGTCTCTGGCTTCTTTGATGGCCCTCTAAGTCCACTTGGTGTCAAATGGTTTGAGCCAAGTGATGGGGCTCACTGCCCCTGTTCAGCTCATAGGCATTTGAGTTTCTTTTAGTGATTTATTGATGTGCATGATAAAATTCTGAGGTATATTCAAATACATAAGGGTAGGCATAGGAGTGACTACAGAAGTACTATCAGTCCAGCTAGCAGCTGAGAATTGCACACCATAAAGTCTTTTGGCCAGCTCAGTGGAATCACTCACTGGCTGACTCCATCTTTTACTTCCTTCACTTTAGTTTCTTCTCTGAGTTCTTCTTTCTCTTTTTGCAAGATGGTGATTTGTGCCCTGATGTCTTCTCAGGTTCTCTTCTTCTTTGGGCAGTCCTTCACCATATGCCTCTTCTGCCCACAATTGAAATATTTTCCTTCCTTCTTCATCTGGTCTATGTCCATTGGCTTCTCTGCTCCAGTGTATGTGGTTCCTATGCCTGTCTTCTGCATGCTATAGGTGGAGGCCATAGAGGGTTCCAATGATTTTCTGGCAGTTGTTTCTGATGGTTTGTTTAGGGTTGGTGGTGTCAACTTCTTTATATAATCTTGTAGTGTCATTGATTCTGCTTTTTGCCTTTGTTGCTTCTTATACATCTTGATGATCTATTCCTTTCATTCATTATAATCATTTGGCATGAGGGCTTAGATGCTGATTGCTGAGATCATCATGATATAAGAGGAGAGGACCCCTCACTTGAGAGCCTTGACTATTCTCCTGTTGTTTGCAGTATCGTCCCATATCTCAGTGAGCTTGGCCAATCATTTCAGCTCATCAAAATAGTCCATGGCTGCTTTGTCAGCCATTTTGTACTTCTTGTATGGCAGAATCAATGAATTTGTTGTAGAGTATTTGTTTAAAGATGAGCCAAGAAGGGTATTGGTAGTGCTCCTGAGTTGTTAATCAGAAGTTTGAGGAAATAAGAATCCACCATGTTTTAGCCTTTTCTTTGAGGTAGAAAGTGGCAAAGATGACTTTGTTCATGTCTGTTCTGAGATATCTAATGTACACCTCAAAGTATTATTTGCAATCGACCAAGAATTGGTCAATATCATTGAAGGCCCCCTTGAAGGGGTGGGGCTTCTGTAAGAGATCAGGGCAGCATTGAAGAATGGCAGTGTCATGGGGTAATGTGCCTATTGGATTGGGCCAGTCAGAAAATGGAGGTCATTGCCACTCCTGTGATGATCCAGAGAATGAGTGAAGTGAGTTGTCATCTGCTATTGGGCTCCCTCATGGTGGCTCTTCCTTTCAGACTATAACTCCATCTTGTATGATGAACCTGAGCCATACCGCTTCTGGGTCATCCCTGATTAGCTCTTTTCTAGCATCACTCCTGCTTGCTTGATTGGGAGAGGGCTGAGCCCTTAGGATTCAGCTCCCTTTGCCAGTCTAAGAGTTTTAGTAGGAGATCAGCACCTCCTTAAATTGTGGCCAGGTTTGTGAGAACCAAGTTGCCACTGATCAGGATAATGGAGCAGAGTATAAAAATGTGCTTCAGATAGAGGGTGCTATTTATATGGCTCATTTTAGGGTAATGGATGGTGACCTCAGCATTAGTTGTACTGGCTCCAGTATCTGATATGCTGACAGCCTGTGTATCTGGTCCTCAGGGTGTCTCTTGTTATATTGAATGGTGGTGTAGTTGGTTGTAGCATGCCTTAAGATCTCTGTTTTTTCATTAGTCAGTGAATATAAATATAATTGCTCTAGTTGTGATGCCATCCAGATGGCATTATACTATAAAAAGTTCACTCCTTGCAGGTACAGTTCCTGATACTTGTTACGATTTTTCTTATTTTCTTTTCTTTTTCCTCAGAAATGACCCCTATTCTTGCTTAGTCAGAGCACTTAGACCAGCGCCTATGACCGTGGGAATGCTTAGCTCAGCAACTCAGTCGGTCATTGTCTTATCATATGGCTGTGCACTGTGAAGGGAGAGACAATGCTCCTTTTGTCACTAAACAGCAGTAACAGCAACGACGACAATTCACCAGACAACAGCTTTTGTGGAGAGCCTGGCCACAGCAGGGGTAACAGCTCTATGACAGACAATATCTTTTGTGAACAGCTTTATTTATAGAATGATAACAGAACAGTATTT
Source organism: Guyanagaster necrorhizus (assembly GCF_019112545.1). Taxonomy (NCBI): domain Eukaryota; kingdom Fungi; phylum Basidiomycota; class Agaricomycetes; order Agaricales; family Physalacriaceae; genus Guyanagaster; species Guyanagaster necrorhizus. The sequence continues at coordinate 94,453 of NW_025064954.1, forward strand.
AAGTAGCTTAGTTCTCGCTGTAATACTCCAGTCTCAAACTAAAGTTTATTTCCACCAAACTACTCTCGAGCTCTTACTACTTGCAAAGCCTTGACCCACATCGACAACATTGGCATTTGGTGAACTCTGATAGTCTAACCCAAAGTGTGAGGTTCTATCGGTTTATCATCACATGTTAATAGTCATGTGGGGTTTGAGTCTAACAATTAGTTCGAGACTTCTGGCTTCCTTTTCTCAAGCCTATTTGTGCTGAGAAACCAAATGCCCCCTGCTCTAAATCCATCTGATCCAAACTTTACACACGAGTTCTTCGAACTCCTAGCTTCTATCATAGGAACCCTGATCGGACTATTGGTGATCATACAGCTGTGCCGTGGACGCCAATCTATTACCGCCTGGGCTATCCGACACTATCAAGAATTCCAACGCATCTGCACAATCCTTCGAAATGTCACACCAGACCTCCTCCTCCACGACATCCCTCCCTCTGTCCGAAACTCTGTCCGACACCCCGAAGAAACAGAAGATGAGCCTGGGAGCTCGACTCAAAGGCATCCTAGGGAAGAGGAGGAGCAGCAGCGGCACGAATATCCCCCAAGACCTCCATCGGCAATCGTCCGAGACCCTGGAAACCCTTGGGCTACAGGGTTTCGATGAACCCGACCTGACACCCCTGTCCCCTCCCCCGAGCACAGCATCACTGCGTCAAGAACAACCATCACCCAGTCTGGAATTGGGCGCCGGGCTAGAGACTCCCTGGATGCCGTTCGGGTGGCTCCAAGGACCAGAAGTGCTGACAGGCACCAACCTTGACACACCTCATCAACAAGAAGTAGTGGGAGGGGAACCCGGGTCAATAGTCCTGACCCATTCTTTGATGACATCAACAGAGATGAGGTCCGATACTGGCAAGCAGCATCAAGAGCAGCCAGTAGAATGGAGCAGGAGCGAGGAGGAGCCCCGTGCATACCAAGGAGTAGTCCAGTGGTATCAAACGCAATACGGCCAACCCCTCAGTCTCTTGCCGACTTCCTCGATACTCCCGACTTTCCATTCTGGGAGCCAGCCTCTCCCCCCAGTAACCCCGACCCCTGGACAGGGTCAACTGCCGGAGTCGTCCAGGCTGACAACTACTACTATAGGGAGCAGACACTCCTCAGCGACGACCGCCCGCTTTCATACGGGACAGACACCATCACTGAAACTGACGATATTCCCATCTAGGGAGATAGGATACTGTCAGACCTCAGATCAATCGGGGGAGACAACGAACATATTGACTCCACTGGGGACCTCAAAAGGGTTCTCGATGGGCCAATTGCCGCCCTCTTCCTCCGTCCCTGGTTCTATCGAAACTTCCGCCGGTATCGCAGAGCAGTGGCACCGCCAGCAGAAGGAGAAGAGGAGCAGCCCGACTGAGAGCCTACTCCTCGACCTGGACCCGAGGACGCCGAGTCCAGCACTCAGCCCCAGGCCCCCCGCCCTGGAAACCTTCGGCCAGCAAGGCAGTTCCCTCCTTGAGGGGACCACCGACAAGGGGGCTGAAGGGGATGACGAGGCCGAGGAGGAGGACCAAGGGGGCCAAGTTGTGGACCCCATCCTTGAATGGGGCAGTATCGTCGACATTACAACGCGCCAAGAACAGGAGAAGAGACGATGAGAACGAGAGGCATGGGAGGAGGAGTTTGTTCGGCTATACCAGGAACAGGTAGCCGAGTTGTGGAGGGACAATCTCTGGTTACGATCGTCCCTGGAGAGAAGGTACACAGCCGCTGATCCTGTTGAGAAGGAGGAGATTTTACATTATGCTGCGACGGAGCAGGCCATTTTCAATTTCAATCAGCGGTTCTCACATTATCAGATGATGGCAATGCCACCATATTGATCAAGATTCGGCAAGTGACAGGCACCAATGCCATAGACGCCGAGTGTCATGCCGTCTAAAATGACAAACACGGCATCATCAATCTGAACAGCGACATCAAGGTACTCAGACACCACATCTGCCGTCCGCAGTATGGCATCTCGGCTAGCCCGATCCTATGGACTGCCGAGAGTCCATCACTCAAACCCCTGAACCAGCACAGGAAGCTGGCTGCTAGCAGGGCAACCACCGCCAGACGAAGCTGAAGGAAGTGGGCCGGCCCCCACAGATGAAAAGAAGGATGACCCTGAGGCCACGGCACAGGGGTGGACAATCAGAGATGGCCGAATCATCCGAAAGGAAGGGCCCCTGACCCCAAGAAGCCCTGTCGCCGATGATGGATCTCTGCATTCCTTTCCAGGGCCCCCTATGGACTGGGTCAGCCCTCCTGGTGGAGAACCCCCGAATCTGATGGCGCCTCTAGATCCGAAGGTGCATGTATTGAATGTCAAACCGACATATGGATGGGACCCCCTTCTCTTCAAGGGTGCTTTGGATGATATTGACTGTTTCCTTCTAGATTGTGACCAATATTTCCAAGTCTTCACATCTTATTTCCTCTTCGACGTGTACAAAGTCAACTACGCTACAATGTACTTCGAAGACAAGGCAAAGGTATGGTGGGTATTGATGGCCCCTACCTTCTGGTCGACCACGCGACAACATCACCGACTCTCCTCATGGCCGGTACTAAAACAGATGATCCATGACAAGTTCACGGATCCTGCTGTCCAAGAGGTACACAAGGCAAGAATGAAGGAGTACAAGATGGGCGACAAGATGGCACCAGACTACTTCGACGAGCTGGAGCGACTTGGAAAGTTGGCCAGAATCCAGGAGGATGTAGCCGACTCAGGGTGAATGGTCGAGTATATGAAGCTGGGAGTGCCGCCCCACTACCTGAAGACCATCTCGGACCTCAGTCATAGTGTACCGATCGGCTATGATGAATGGAAGTCGCAGATCATGCTAATGTGGCAGGAGCAGCAACGACAGAAGGCAGAAGCCACAAACCTGTGGGGGCAGCACAGGTACCAGGGACAGGGCTCGAAGCCCTCCACCTCCCATGCGACCACATCTGCCAGGCCCGGCAGCTCAGCCCCAACTTCCCAGAACAACAGAAAGTGAACCGGTAAGGGCCCAAGTACCGGAAAGGGTAAGCAGATTGACGTGGATCGCCTCAAGAAGGAGGGAAAGTGTTTCAATTGTGGCCAACCAGACCACATGGCATGGAACTGCCTGGAGAAGAAGAACAAGCGCACACGGGAAGACATCAGGGCACAGATTGCCGAGTTGATGAAAGAGGATGATGACCTCAGGCATGATGACAAGCCTGAGGAGGTAAAAGATGGGGCCGAGCAGTAGGCAATTCAACTGCCTCGGCCAAGGACAAGAGTAATAAGTCACAGCCTGCAGGACAGACTGACATTTCTCCTTCTTTAGTTTCTACACCTATGTCTAAATTATGCATGCATTCGAATATACCCGACCTCATTACTCAGAAACCAGAATCGCCTAAGGAATCGACTTCTAGAACTCAAGCACCAACGAAGGGCCGAAGAGGGGCAGAGAGCCCCAAAGATACGTTTCCATCTTCCATTCATCAAACTAAAAAATCAAAACAGACTCAATCGCCTTCAGGCCGAACAGGGATAGAGGACCCCACAGCCTGGCTGAAGCCATTCGACACTGAATGGACGTGGTGAGCAATCAAAGATGCCAGGGACAAAGCAGCAGTGAAAGCCATACTCAAGAATTGGGTACACAAGACTCGCGTCGAGGAAGTGATCAATGATATGGTCACAGGAATATGAAATGTGGAGAGATGTCAAGCACTCGAATGGCTCAATGAATTACATGGACCGTGAAAGTTCATTCGTCGAACCAAAACTTCAGGACAAGACCTAATAACCAAAGCACAGATCGAGACATTAACGTCTCGATCTACCTATGCAGTCACTGCCCTGATCGACAGTGGCTGCATGGAAAGTTCCATTAACCAAGCTTTTGTCACAAAGCACCAATTACCTACACGGGCAATGGCAGCCCCAATACCTGTCTACAATGCCGACAGGACAAGGGACTAAGCGGGAATGATCACCAAATATGTGGAGCTTAGGCTCACTATCAGTGATCATTCCGAACGAATAGACTTAGCAGTTACCAACCTAGGAACGAGAGAAGTGTTCCTTGGTCACGACTGGCTCATCAGACATAATCTGCTAATCAACTGGAAGACCGGACACATCATCTTCGCTCGATGTCACTGCCGGAAAATTCCTTTTCAACTACTGGATGAAGATCCCGAAGACCGATGGGATGAAGAATTGGAAGATGGCAAAACCATCCTCGCCATTGACCTGCAAAAGGCCATTAGCATTCGGGCTATGCACCATGCTAATGACCTAGTGGCAAAAGCTAATGCCAAAAAAGGGGAGAAGATATTCGAAGAAATGGTACCTGAATGGGCACGTGATTACCGAGATTTATTCGAAAAGGAAAGTTTCGACAAATTACCCGATGCCAAACCCTGGGACCATGCAATCGAATTAATCCCCAATGCCAATGCTAACCTGGATTGCAAATGCTATCCACTAGGCATTAACGAACAGCAAGAGCTAGATAAGTTTCTCGAAGAAAACTTATCTAGTGGAAGAATCCGACCATCAAAATCACCAATGGCATCTCCCTTCTTTTTCATCAAAAAGAAGGATGGGAAACTCTGACCAGTACAGGACTATCGGAAGCTCAACGAAATGACAATCAAGAACCATTATCCACTCCCGCTGATCTCGGAGTTAATGGACAAACTCCGAGGTGCAAAATACTACACCAAACTTGATGTTCAGTGGGGATACAACAATGTCCGGATCAAGGAAGGTGACGAATGGAAGGCCGCTTTTTGGACAAACCGTGGTTTGTTCGAACTGACGGTTATGTTCTTCGGATTAACAAATTCACCAGCCACGTTCCAGTGAATGATGAATGACATCTTCAAGGACCTCATCGCCACAGGAAAGGTCACAATCTACCTGGATGACATACTCATTATGTCTAAAACCAAGGAAGAACACTGAAGGCTAGTACGTCAAGTGCTATCCTTGATGAGGAAGCACCGACTGTTTCTCAAAGCTGAAAAATGTGAATTCGAGGTATTAGAAACTGAATACCTCAGAGTCATTATCAGCGAAGGAAGCATCAGAATGGATCCAATCAAAGTAGTGGGGGTCACCGAATGGCCAGAACCATCCAAGAAGAAGGAGTTATAATCATTTTTAGGATTCACCAACTTCTACTGTCGGTTCATTCGGGACTACAGCAAAGTAGTCTGCCCAATGACACAATTAACCGGAAATTCCCCATGGAGCTGGGGAATTTCCCAATGGGCAGCATTCAACGATCTCAAATGCCGACTAGCTGAAGACGTCATCCTGGCTATACCAAGCCAGGATGGAAAGTTCCAAGTGGAAGCAGACTCCAGTGAAGGCGCAATCAGAGCCGTGCTATCACAGGAACAAGATGGCAAGTGGTGACCTGTTGTCTTCATGTCAAAGGCGCTCACCATAACTGAGTGCAACTACGAAATCTATGACAAGGAACTCCTAGCTATAATGCTGGCCCTTGCTGAATGGCGGCATTATCTCATTGGAGCAGTCCAGACCTTTGAGATCTGGACTGATCATCAAAATCTCCAGTATTTCTGACACCCACAAAAACTTAATCATCAACAAGTGTGATGGGTCATGGAATTATCCCAATATGAATACACGTTATACCACAAGGCTGGCATAGCAAACAAGAAGGCTGACTTCCTCAGCCGCAGGGCAGATCATGATCAAGGAGGAGATGACAACAAGGAGGTCATATTATTACGACCTGAACACTTCCGGGCAATGATCATGCCCACAGAAGAAGAGATGCACGAATGCATCAAGAGCACCACCCGAGATCCACACAAGTGGGATCAATGAATCGCCCCATCACTCAACCATGAGCGAGGGCTGAAAAAGGAAGGGGGACTGATCCGTTATGATGGACGGATCTATATCTCTAGAGATCAAAAACTTCACGGCGACATCATCACCACATATCATGATCATGCAACTGCTGGACATCCCGGGATCGCTAAAATGAAAGAACTGGTTCTTAGGGAATATTGGTGGCCAAAGATGGACAATGATATCACCTGATATGTCAAGGCTTGTGAGGTTTGCCAACGAGGCAAGACTTCAACACAGCCCAGAGCAGCTCCACTTCACCCGAATGAGGTCTCTTCATCATCATGGATCCACATTTCAGTTGATATGATAACCAGACTTCCTGATAGCGACGGCTATGATGCAATCATCATGATTGTCGATCACTTCTTGAAGGCGATCATCCCGATCACTTGCTCAACAGAATTAACGTCTGAAGGATGGGCAAAGATACTACAAGACAAGGTCTACGCAAAGTATGGCATGCCTCAAATAGTGATTTCGGACAGAGGACCACAATTCGTCTCCAAGTTCCTGGACGATTTGTACCGACTGCTCAACATCAAAAGGAATGCCTCCACGGCATATCACCCACAGACAGATGGCCAAACAGAACAGGCCAATCAGGAGATTGAAAAGTACCTATGACTTTTCATCAGCTATCGACAAGACGACTGGATGGAATGGCTAGCATTGGTGGCATTCCAACACAACAACAGAATTCACTCTGCAATGGGCAAAACACCATTCTTTGTGAATTATGGATGCAACCCATCAGTTGCACAAGTGGGCCGGCGGCAGACTACGACACCAGCATCAGCAGATTTTGCAACAACCATGGCAAAGATCCATGAAGAAACCAAAGCCGCACTCGAAAAAGTGGCTTTGACTATGAAGAAGCAATATGACAAGCACCAACAGCCAGTGCACGAATATTCAGTCAATGACAAAGTTTGGCTGGATACAACAAACCTGCACCTCCCAAGACTAAAGCAGAAACTGGCAGACAAACGAACAGGCCTCTTCAAAGTTATCACCAATATTGGCAAATCCGCATACAAATTAAAACTGCCAGCCACATGGAAAGTCCATAATGTTTTCAACAAAACATTATTGACTCCATATATTGCACCAGCCTTCCCAAATCAAGAGCGACCACCTCCACCTCCACCAGAACTCATCGATGATGAAGAACACTACAAAATCGATGAAGTGCTAAACCACAAAACCCGAAAGGTGAAAGCACGAGGTGGAGGGATGACAACAACTGTTGACTACCTAGTCAGCTGGAAAGGCTATGGTCCTGAATCAAACCAATGGATCAACGAAAAATATATGAATGCGGAAGATGCTATTCAGGACTATGAACACAGAATAAACAGGGTCAACAACAGGGGGATTACCACCCTAGATATGGGACATACAATGAGAAGCAATACCCCACAACTATGCGATGGATCGATAAGCAGCCTGCGACAAATCGAAAGTCACGACATAATGAAACCCACAGACCGTCTAACAAACCCTACCAATGACCCAACACTCTCACAGTTCGAGATCCTGCGGGACCACCAGAGAACAACAATGGGCCAATGTCTTTATGAATCTGCAACCCGACGGACGAGTCCAGCAGATCGGCCACCTCCTGCCTGGGGCAGGGGACCACTCTAACTTGACCATCGGGACAATGGTCTTAAGGAGGGGGTGATATTACGATTTTTCTTATTTTCTTTTCTTTTTCCTTGGAAATGACCCCTATCTTTGCTTAGTCAGAGCGCTTAGACCAGCGCCTATGACCATGGGAATGCTTAGCTCAGCAACCCAGTTGGTCATTGTCTTATTGTACAGCTGTGCACTGTGAAGGGAGAGACAATGCTCCTTTTGTCACTAAACAGCAGTAACAGCAACGATGATGATTCACCAGACAACAGCTTTTGTGGAGAGCCTGGCCACAGCAGGGGTAACAGCTCTATGACAGACAATATCTTTTGTGAACAGCTTTATTTATAGAATGATAACAGAACAGTATTTAAGTAGCTTAGTTCTCGCTGTAATACCCCAGTCTCAAACTAAAGTTTATTTCCACCAAACTACTCTCGAGCTCTTACTACTTGCAAAGCCTTGACCCACATCAACAACATTGGCATTTGGTGAACTCTGATAGTCTAACCCAAAGTGTGAGGTTCTATCGGTTTATCATCATGTGTTAATAGTCACGTGGGGTTTGAGTCTAACAATACTCCTATGCTCTTGCTTCTTTTATCACCTTTTCTAATTCTTCTTCATCCATGTCTTCTTGTAGGAGATAGGAGAGATCTCCACTGGGACAAGATGGATCACTACTTTCAGTTTCTTCATCTTTGTTGTTCTTCTCTTCCTCAAGAGAGGAAGTGGCAGGCAGGGCATAGGAAGTCTCCTCATCCCCTGATGGTCGGATTGTTATCCTGCTGTCTTGGCTGAGTGCTGAGGCTAGCAGCAGGGCCTGAGGCATCAGAGGTGTCAAGATAAATGAAAGCCAGCTGACTTCCAATATACTCATCATACCAATTCTCTCCTGTTGCTTTCACCACCTTCACTCACTCACGATAGAGCTAGACATTTCATCTGTATCTGTTGTTGAGTAACTGGCCAACCACTCAGCTCCTGAGAAATCTTCAGAGTGCATGAGCAGGGATGTGAGCAGTCCCAGAGACTCATAGCCCATAGTGTCTGAGAATAGACTCGTCATCTCTGAACATGATGTTAGCACTGGAAGTTCATTGGGGTGGGGGCTACTATAAGGTTGGGGGGCATGGAGGGGACTCAGAGGCTCTTCCCTTGGCTGTGAGGGTTTCGTTCCTCCAGCAGTTTTCACTCCACTAGCTGGACTCAGTGCTTGGCTCCCTGAAAACTGGCATAAAGAGAGATGGGTCAGCATGGACTGGTGCAAGTATGGTGGCACCCTTGAGTCAAAGCCTATACCAGTTTGAGATGTCAGCCCTTTCCAGTTGGGCCCTCTCAACTTCTCACTGCTCTTTTTGATGTTGTTAATCATACTCAGCAGCCTTCTGCCTCTTTCTTCTACTTTCAATGATGCACTCCTCAAGCTCACTGTGAACCAGCTGCAGTGCAGTTTGTTGTCTCTGCTCTTCTTGTTGAAGGGCCTCATCATAGTTAAAGGGAATATTAGTATCTCAGATGGAGAAGTACCAGTGTATGATTTCATCTTGGGTTTCTCTGTTTCAGTGCTCATCATTGAGCTGGTCTGAGGGTGACCTCTCCAGCCCGTCATTTGTCCTAACTGAATGAGGGATGGACATGGTGAGGCTGCAAGACTGGCTTCAAGGTGATGCCTGGTGGGATCTTGTAGCCAGCTAAGCGGTATTGAGGGAATCTCTGGCATGGTCAGCAATTCCTCTAGTTTGAGAGGCAGTAGTAGGGTCAGGCAAGAGAGACTGCTGAAAGAAGTCTTCTGGGACATCCTCATCTTCATAGTCAGGTGGGGGCCCTGGGATCCATGGGTTTCTGAATTCTGAGACATGAGAGTCACAGTCTTAGCTGAGTCATCTGAGAGGATATCAGTGTCTTTCCTCTTCTTAAACATCTCTTTGATGCAGGCTGCTAGGCCCAGCTTTGGGTAAAGAATCTGTCAGAGGCTGATAGAATGTTCATCAGGATTTGGGAATGTCATATAGGGGAAGGTCTGGGGTTATGTTTTGTAGGATGTGTCAAATGTGTTGAAACTCATTGTAATGTCTGATTGCCTAAGCAGTAATTGAATGGTGTCTCTGGCACAACTGGATGATCACCAACAATCCCAACAATATTCTGACAATAGAAGCAAGGAGTTCAAAGAACTTGTGATTGAAGTTTGGGTCTGGGGAGTTGATAGAGGGCATTCAGTTTCCTCTGCACTAATAGGTGTGAGGAAAGGGAAGAAGCAGCTTCAAGCTAATTGTTAGATTCAAGTGTCATGTGAACAGAAACATATGATAAACAGAAGCTACCTCACACTTTGGGTAGTTGTCTGAGTTCACTGATGCACTTCTAGATCAGTGTGAGATAAGGCCAAGCAGAATTGGCTTGAGAGTAGAATAGTGTGAATAAACTTTAGCTCAAAGCTAGGGTTTTACTAGCAAGAGCTAGCCTCTTAAATACTGTACAAGTCCTATGCTAAATATACTATTACCAATTGTGCATTGTTGGGTCCTTTGTGCTCATTGTCCTTGAGCATCATTACTGTACATAAAAAGGTGATTGTGTGTTGTCAGACAATGCTGTTACATTAAAAGATAATAACTGACTCAGCTTGTTTGTGATAACTAAGCTTTGTCTCATGGTCCTAAGCACCTGTGTTTGGCACCCTGACTAAACATAAATAGGAGTTAATTAAGAAAGAAAAATGAAAAAATCATAACATTGAGTACTTAACACACTAGCTGTTGATGTTTCTCCCTGTTCTTTGACATTATAAGGATGTCATCCAAATAGATTTTCACCTTTCCAGTGGCAATGAGATTTTTGAAAATGTCATTCATCATCTATTGGAAAGTGGCAGGAGAATTGGTCAGACTAAAAAACATAACTGTCAGCTCAAATAATCCCCTGTTGATTCTAAATGCCACCTTCCACTCATCCCCTTCTTTAATCCTTATGTTGTTATATCCCCATTGGACATCCAGTTTCATGTAGAATTAGACACCCTAGAGTTTGTCCATCAGTTCTTGATGGTCATTTTATTGAGTTGCTGATAGTCTTGTACAGGCCAGAGTTTGCCATCTTTTTTTTTGACAAAGCAGAGCAATGCCATCAGAGACTTTGATGATCATATTTGTCCACTTGAGAGGTTTTCTTCTAAAAACTTATCCAGTTCCTATTGCTTGAGATGTCTTAGAGAGTAAGTCTTGCAGTCCAAGTTGGCATTAGTATTGGATATCAACTCGATTGCATGATTCCAAGGCTTAGAAGTGGAGAGCTTATCAAAGCTCTCCTTGGCAAAGAGGTCCTGGTAATCCTAAGCCCACTCAGGGTCCATCTTCTCAAAGGTTCTCTTCTCTTTCTCCTCATGGGCTTTGGCTGCTAAGTTATTGACATGATGAGTTGCCTATATCCACAAGGCCTCTTTTATGTCTACTGTAAGAATTGTTTCTCATCTGTCATCTCTTCATCCCATTTATCTTCAGAGTCTGCATTGGAGAGTAAGAAGGATATTTTTTGACAATAACACCAGGCAAATGTGATTCATCTGATTTTTTAATTGATGAGTGGTTTGTGTCAAATTAACCAATCATGTTCCAAGAATAGTTCTTTGGTTCTTAATTCCATTATGACAAGGTCAATTCATTCTGAATGATTCCTGATCATTAGTTGGAGCTTCATAAATTTAGTGATTGATCCTGTCTGGTTCTTAGTTCTATCAGCATTATAAACTGGGATAGAGGCTGCTGTGGCTTTAGTTGGGAGGTGATGCTTGTTGATGAAAGCTTGGTTAATAGAACTCTTTATACACTGCTGTCAATTAGGGTGGAGACAGTGAAGTCTGCTCAATTGGTGAGAGTCTGGATTTATGCCTTTGTCACAAGATCTTATCTCTGGGCTTTTTGTCATCAGATGAACTTCTTAGGCCCTCAGAGTTCATCCAGCCACTCTAAGGCCTTTGATCATTCAGCCTTTCATAATCCTTCTGCCAGCTCTTGGTCTGTCTCATCAATTCTAGTTCAATGGATCCAGCTTCTGAGAGCAGTGATTGCTCTTTCTGTCTTTCCTTCTCATATAGCTCACCAAGTCTATTTGGTGTTAAAGGGCTTGAGCCACTTAGTGAGGGTCTCTCCCCCTATTCAGCTCTTAGGCATTTGAGTTAAGATGGGTTGTGATTCCTTGAGTGTGAGCATAGTTTGAGGAACTCAGGGTATATTCAAATGCATATAAATAATCATATCTACAGAAGGCATATGAGTCTGATCCATGGCTACCACTGACATACTATTAAGTTCTTTGGCTGACTGAGTGGAATCACTCACTCATCAGCCCCATTTTTTACCTCCTTGGCCCTAGAATCTGATCCAGGATCATTCAATCCTTCAGCTTCTTTCTGCAGCTCAGCTATCTGTGCAGTAATATCCTTCCCCATGCACTTCTTCCTTAGGCAGTCCTTAGACATGTGGCTCTTCTGGCTGCAGTTGAAGCACTTGCCTTCTTTCTTGAGGTGATCAATGTCTATTGGTTTGCTAGCATCAGTGTATATCATTCCTGTATCTGTCTTCTGAGCAGTATAGAAAGGCATCAAGGTTGTGGCTGTATTGAGTGTGATGGAAGCTCCTTCTCTGGTATTCTTTTCATTTTCCCCCTGAGGCTTCTTGTGATCTATCATTATCCCAGTGCTAGCTACCTTCTGTTGCAACCTCTCCTTGTTTATCTCTGTAATTCAGACCTTCCAGGCATTATAGTCTCTTGGGATGTTTGTTCCAATACTAGAGATCATGCTAATGTAGGACAGGGATACCCCTATCTTGAGATACTCAACCATCCATCTATTGTCATTGATGCTTTCTCATACCCCAGCCAATGTTCTCAATCATTCCAGCTCATTGAAGTATTCACTTGCAACTTTATCACTCATGTGAAGTTTTTTTATCTTGTTCTTGTGGACTTCTTGCATAGTGAAGTTAATGAATTTGTCTCAGACTATCTGTTTAAAGATGGACCAGAATGGATACCAGTAGTATTGTCAGATAGTAGATCAAAGGGTTGGAGTGATCAGAATCTACCATTGCTTGACTTTGTTTTTGAAGTATAATGCCACAAAGATGATCTTATTCATGTCTGACTCCAGGTAGGCTGTATATACCTTGAAGTATTATTTGCAGTCAATTAGGAAATAGTCAATATCATCTGATGCTTCTTTGAAGGATCAGAAGGTTTGTAAAAGGTCAGATCTGCATTGCAATACAGCAGCATTCTGGAGTAAGACTGTTATTGGGTTGAGGTATTCTTCAAATGAGGGTTGTCTCTATTCTGCTGAAGGACCAGAGAAGGAATGGAGTGAGTGGTCATCAGCTATAAGACTTTTTTTGGAGGGTGCTTTCTTTCACATGATCTACCTGTCTTGTATGGTAAAACCTAGTTATGTGGCTTTAATGTCATCACCAGTTGATTTAGAGGTCAAGGCTTATTCAGCCTCAGCAAGAAGTCAGCTTTCTCAGTTGGTTTAAAGATTTCAGAATCTGATAGACCATAGTAGTTCTTAGGGTTTAGACTGGATAGGCCAATAGATGGCTTCTCAGTTTGACATTGTGGGTCAGAAAAGCTTAGTCCAGGTGATTCAAATGGATGGTGCTGTATATATGGCTCATTGCAAAAGTACTGATAGAGTGTTTGGCATCAGTTGCATCTTGTAGTAAAAGGCTGGTAGGGCCTTTAGTTGATTTTCTAGATGCATACTATTATAAATATAAATAGCATAGTCAATAGCAGCATATTATAAAATATATCTTCTTTCATTATTATTAGCAACTGAATACCTCCTTCTCAGAGGAGTCATCAGCCAGCTAACCTCTTCCCATAGAGTCACTGCCTCTTCCTGGTACAGCACCTCAAATTTCTCCATCTGTATCTCCTGTATTGTTCTCTCCAGTTCCTTCTCATCCATTAGTCTATACTCCAGCCATGAATCAATCTTGAGAGAGATGTCATTCTTCTCATCCTTGCTGTCCTCCCTGCTGTCTCTGTCTCTTAGTTCCTCTTTCTTGAGAAAGATGTTGGACTGGTCATAGATGGTCATTCTGAGGGCTTAAATGGTTCTCAGACTGCCTTTCACTGGTTCAAGTAGGAGGCTGCTGGTTAGGTTGGAAAGGCTCAGCCCCTCCAGCTTTATTGTTTCTTCACCACTCTCTCACTCTCACCACTCTCTCACTATATTGGCAGAAGTCATCATAGAAGTGCTCATTGAGAAAGAGGGCAGCAATATATCTATGTAAAAATTGTCAGAGGACTCAGTTACTAACTCTGGTTCCTGGAGGAATCTAGATCTCATACCTGCTAAGTATAGAGCTAGCATCTGAGAGAAGAGAGCCACTGCTTCCAGTGCTTTCTTTATAGGTTGAGGGTGAGAGCTCATAGTCGTTGTTGAGGTTTTTGGTGTATACTTCAGCATTGGTCCACTAGTCTGTGGACTATGAGTCATCCTCATTGTCTAATCTCCACTCAGACCACTCCTGTGGCTCGCTGCTGTTTTCTGAATCAGAGGGTGAGTCTGCAACCCTAATTTGCTGGGCTTTCTCAGCAGTTGTTGCTGAGATTGGGCCTCCTTTCTCTTCATAATAGAGGTCTCCTTCCCTATCCTCATAGAGCCCATAATATTCTGGTGAATTAGGTCTCCACTCTACTGCTTGTTCCTCTCATGCTCACTGTTTGAACTGTGCATTATAATATACTTCATTATCTGCTCACTGCTGGTGATCAAGCTTCCTCTCTTCTGCATCTGCCAACTCATTCAGGATTCTTATATTATAGAGGTCATCAGGAGTTGAAGAGATGAGGCTGGAGACTGAGAGACTGAGACTCTCTTGGGGGGTGTAATACCTGGACTTGCTTCCTACAAGTCTTGCAATCTCATAAATGGAGTCTCAGGCATGATCTCCAATGCTGGGTTCATGAGAAGCAGTGGAAAGGTTGGAGGACAGCAACTCTTCAAAAAGTTGTCAGGGAGATCCTCATCCTCATAGTTGGAGATTGGATGTGGCAGGACTCATGGATTCCTGAATCCTGCATTTGAATGCTGATCATATCAGTGAGCTACTCAAAGGGGGTAGGTTGATTGTCAGGATCCTTCTTCTTTTTGAAGACCTCTTTCATCTAGGTGACTAGGCTCAGCTTCAGGTATGGTTTCAGCTCTGGGCTGAAAGGAGGCTCTGACAGAGGGAGGAATGTTATGGAGAGAGAGGTCAGAGGTGATATTTCTGAGAATCTGTTGGATCTGTACAAAAGATTGGTAGTGCCTTACTACCCAAGCTGTGACTGATTGACATCTATGGCAAAGTGTGATGATGGCTAATAAGCCTAAGAGAGTTCCTATAATTGAAGCTAAAAGCTTAAAGAATTCATCAGTGAGATCAGTAGTTGTGATGTTAATAGCAGGCATTCAGTTTCTCTTGCTTATAATAGGCATAAAGAAAGGGAAATAGAAGTCTCAAACTAATTGTTAGGCCCAAGTGACATGTGCTCTATAACACATGGTAAATAAGCACTGTATTGTGTTTGTACAATTATGCTTAAGTCCACTTGATGTGTTGATAGATATTATATTCCAAGGTCAATGCAAGTAGTTGGCTTGAGGTGAAGCAGTAGAATAAAGGATAGTTTGAGACTAGGGATACTCATCACTAGCTATGCTACTTATATATTATTCATCCTTCTGATAAATATAGTACTGCTAATTGTAAATGTCTGTGTTATAGTGCCCATTGTCTTAAGGCATTGTGATTACCCACAATAGGCCAATTGTCTTGTGGGACATTGCTTTATGTTTCAGATCATGGAGAGCTGTGCTGATTGAAATGTCCCCACAGTCCTAATGTTGTCCCACAGTTTTTAGATGCTGGCATAGACACTCTGACTAAGCATAAATAAGAGTTAATACTCCAAGAAAAGAAGTAAAAGATGAGAAAATCATAACAGAAACAGAGTTGCTTCTTAGTTTTCCAACTCTATTAGAGCCAGCTCTACAGGAGCAGTGTATATTTCAGCTGCATGACCCTTGGTGGTTGCTGCAGCCTTTTATTTGTTGCAATTCTCAGTCTTGTGTTTGGCTCTACAGAATATGCAGAGGTTGTTCTGATACCAGTGGTCTTTTTCTTTCTGAGTCAGATGGCCATCTTTGCCTAGCTTGTCAGCATAGGGCCTAGTAGTGGTGGATTTTGGTGTGGAGCTGGAGTCTGAGAAATTGGATCTCTTGGATTTGAGATTGAAGGATTGGTTAGAGATCTTATTGTTCTAGTTTTTGTGGGCAGTTTTGGTCTTCTGAGTCCAGTAACAAGTATTGAGTTCTTGGGCAAAGAGATGCATGTCATAGAGGTTGCCAGGCTTCCCATGGTGAGCCATATCATCCTTGATGTGAGTACAGAGGCCATAGTAGAAGGCATAGCAGAGAGAGTTGTCTCTATATCTGATTTATAAGGCATACTGATTGAATTGAACTATGTACTTCATGATTCACTCTCCATCATGCATCCAAAGATGTTCTAATGCATCTTCAGCATCTCTGATAGCATTGAAGGGGCCAAAGTTGCTACAAAGCTCATCCAAGAAAGCTATGTAGAAGAATTGCCAGACTGGTGGGTTCCACAGATTAGGGTTAAGAATGTCTGATTGGAACCAGTTAAGTGTGGTGTTAGTAAGAAAGGAAATGGCATGGTTGATCTTACTAGTATCTATTGCAGATGCAGTAGGTCTGTCATTGAAGTTCAACTGGAGGGAAACAATGAAGGCCTTCAGTTTGCAAGGGTCAGAGCTGTTAAATAGTTTCAGTTCCTTGATTTTGGTGTGAATAGTGGCTGGTTTAAGATTATTGAGAGAAGTAGAGACTCCTCATAACAGGTTCATGAATTCTAGGAACATGTCCTGCTGGTTTAGATTATTGCTTCCTGTGGGGCTGTTAGAGCTGCCTGAGCCATTGGGATCACCTGAACCTCTTAGACCACTTGGCCCTCCTGGAAAAGAGTTTGATGAGTTACCACCTGATTCCCATCAGATGAGAGTATGAGTAGAGGTGTCTTCACCTCTGCCCTCAGAGTCTGGGCTGTCTGAATTCCCATGCATGTTGCTCAGAGATAAGAGATCTAGAGGGTCAATTTAGACACTGTACATCAGGCTGGCCCATTGGGCTCCATTGGTTGGGATGCTGATGGCATTAAAAGAGTTAGAGAAATCATCATAATTAGGTTGGCAGACAGTGAAGCTAGAGTGATTGTAAGTTTCCCTATGGAAAGGTTGTTCTCCACTGGAGGCTGATCTAAAAAGACCTAGTTGTTCCTTTGAGGTGAAGGCCAGGATGTCTTCCATAGAAAATATGTTGTGATGAGTAGGCTGAGTTTGTTCAGAGTTGGCTTCTGTAGATTGGGTAAATATAGTGGACATGATAAAAATTTTTGACTCAAGAGTTTGAGTTTGAATATACTGTTAGGAATGTGCCAATCAAGTGGGTTTGAGTGCATGTGCAGAGACTGGCAGAGTGCATGAGTATCAATGAAGCTATTAGCAACATCACCCTTGAGTCAGGGCCCAAGAATTTGGATGGATGGAACAGAGTTCCATTAGAGAAGTGAACAGAAGTATCCTTTGGAGTGGAATCTGACAGATGAGAAAGAAGAAGTTAAAGTGAGTATAAAGTGTAGATAGCTATCCAAGTTGATATTTGAACTAAGTAGTTACAATGATTCTACATGGCTTTATATATTAATAGTAGCTAATTCTGAGTCAGGTTCTATTGGGTTCTGATGTCAATATTCACTACTGAGTTTGGGATCTAGATATTACAATATGAAATATGGATGCAAAATGATAATGATGAAAATGAAATTAATAGATAATAGGAAATGGGCAGAGTCCAGTGAGTTTTGGTGATTGAATCCATGATTAGTTGAAGTGACATGGAGGCTGGCAGCATGCATATAACACCTAAGAAGTGTGAATCCTGCATTCTTGAA
This sequence comes from Guyanagaster necrorhizus, assembly GCF_019112545.1. Classification (NCBI taxonomy): domain Eukaryota; kingdom Fungi; phylum Basidiomycota; class Agaricomycetes; order Agaricales; family Physalacriaceae; genus Guyanagaster; species Guyanagaster necrorhizus. The sequence goes on from NW_025064954.1 coordinate 112,035, forward strand.
AACCAAAAATGAAGGCCTTTTGATGCTGTGATAATGCCAGAGACAGAGTTACTTGCATTAGTTGCTTTGGGTATATGGAGCTCTATAAGAGTTAAATCAATTAGTGGTGTCTATTATACCATAGAATTTACAGATGATGCATTGTCATGCCAACAACCATACTTCATATCTGATAGAAATACTGTAATCATACTGTCAGCCCTTGATTCATTCACAGTAATGGCAGAAAGACAGATAGGAAAGAAGTTGAAGAAAATCCATTGTGACAATGAGTTTGATTGCAAACTTTGGTGTGATTAGGCTGAAAATCATAGAGTAATCCTATTATTCACAGCTCCATATTCATCAGCTGTGAATAGAGTGATGGAATGAGCATTTGGTGTTATTTTTAGAACTATTAGAGTGATGCTAATTGAAGCAAAGATGACATATGGATAGTGGGCAGAAGCTTGCAACTATATGATAAAGATTAAAAACCTATTGCCTTCAGCTAGGCACTCTGGAAAGGTCTCTGAAGAAGTGTAGTCTGAAAAGTGCCAATCAGTAGAGTTCATTCATGTTTAAAGCAGCCTATGCTATGTGATCAAAGATCTTCACTACTTCAAATTATTTGCAGCCATCATTTGATATGAATCACTCCAAATGTTCTTCACTATTGTTGCTGCACAAGGATTGGATTTCTGGCTCATAGATTTCATAGGCACATACCTAAATGCTAAAGTGCTAAACCTTAGAGTGAAAACTATATGAATCTATCACAAGAGTATGAAGAGATTATAACTAGGGACTTATCACCAGATGATTACATTCTTAAAATGCACCATGTAATATACAGAACAATGAATGCCAGTAATGCATGGTTCAACAAGTTAAACAAATCTCTTATAGCACTTGGCTATATTCAGTCATAAGCAGATTCATATGTTAGACTCTTGAAATAAGAGGGAGAATAAATGATTACCTGCACATACACTGATGATGTATCTGATGCATCTTCATCTAAGGCTGAGGATGAACTGATGAGGAAGGAGATAGGTGAGATGTATAATATGAAGGATCTAGAGAAGCACAACAGTATGCTTGAGATGACTATTGAATTTGATGACTCAAATAGATCTATTTCATTGCACCAAAAGAATCTTATTATGAAGATATTAGAATGTTTCAGTATGCTTGATTGCAAGCCCAAAGCTACTCCATTACTGATTGGAACACTGACAGCATTGGATACACAACCAAGACCAATTCTTGAGTCTGACAAACAGTTTATAGAAGACAAAGACTATAAAGCCATATTGGAATCCCTGAACCACATTGTGAATAATACATATTCAGACATTGCATTTGCTATAAATTATCTCTAATGTTTTTGCTTTGGACTCTAGACCAATCCATTGGAGTAGAGTCATGCATGTCTTAGCATATTTAAAGAGAATGATTTCATACAAGATCATGTACCAGAAAGAATCCAACTCTGATGATAGCCTTACTCCAGTTGGCTACATCAACTCATCTCATAGGGATGACAGAACTACTGAAAAGTCTACTATGAGATATGTCTTCAAAATGGCCAGAGGTCCAGTTTCATAGAGTAGCAGAGCTCAGAAAAGTGTTGCATTGTCAACAACAGAGACAGAATATATCACTACAGTTTATAGTGGACAACAGTCTGTGTGGATAGGATACTTCCTGGATGAGTTAGAGATAATAAAGGACTGGCCTTACCCACTATGGTGCAACAATAACAGTACTATAGATCTCACCAAATCAACAAAAGGATATAGCAAATCAAAATATTTTACCCTGGACTATCATTAGATATGAGAGGCAGTACAACCTCATAAAATTGATATCAAATACATCTCATCTGAAGATAATCTTGTAGATGTCTTTACTAAAACTATTTTCAAGCTCCACACAACAGATCTCCTTCACTGTATGAGGTTCACTGGATTATAACTTCATGGACATTGACTTCAGAGAGTGTGTCAAGAGCACCAGTCAACATCCTCTATTGGGTTATTCAGATAATAGTTATTCTTAGATACATTCAGTAGCATGATCACTAGTATATAAAGATTTTTTTTCCTTCAATGTACTTCAGTCTTCTACACATATTCAAGTGGAAACTGAGTTAGTTGTTTATTAATAAGGAAGGTTGTGGTTGGAGTATTCTCTGAAGGCTTTATATGCCAGAATTTGGAATAGCTTGAGAAGTGCAACACCTGTTATACAAAGAGTGAGTGGAATCTCTATTTTTATAAATTCTGTTAGTTTTTTTCATGCATCTTTCTCAACCAGATGGTCCGCTCTCTCATTTTCTGATAATCACTGTGCTCTTTTATCTAATTCAGAGTTGATATCTGTTTTCTTTCTTAATAGCTCACTATTATAGCTTAAAGAATCTCTTTGTTAGAAACACTGATGTATCTTGTGTCTTCTGTTCCTTGTCTGGAAGTTGTGAGATGCTTTGAGATGTATTTTGAGTTAGTGTCATGGAGCATGACTCTGATGTCAATGCTTTCTGCTAGGACTTTTATTGCCACTGCCTTGCCAACTTGGTTGGACTGTTGAAGATTTAGTGAAACTCTTATTGCTAATTCAAGGTTGGTTTCTCCTTTCACAAAGATTTCTGTGCCTGCCCTCACCTCTGCTATTCTGTTTTTGAGGCAGGAGCTATCTGTAGCTGCTAGGATCACATTGTGGAGTTCACACTGATTTTTAAATCTGGCAGTTCATTACAGATTTTGCCTTTCATAAAAATATAAAAGGTATTTGTGATTGGCCTATTGACTGTCACTCACCAGTCAAATTCATATCTCTCATCTAATTAAGCAGGATCTTCTTTGCAGTTCTCTGGAAGCATAAAGTAAGGGTCTCATTTTCTTAAGAGGGTGTCTAGAAGTTCTTTATCATAGAGTAAGCAATCATCTAGTTTCTGACAGCCTAAATTTTCTAACATGGCTTCACATATGTGGCATATGCATCTTGGATCTTGGCTTACATTACTATGATTAAAGTTGTCAAGAAAAAGAAAGAGCTCTTTGGCTTCTCTCACTTTTTATAGCTTGTGATTTTTTCTAATATATACACTTGCTGCTGATCTTGTGAGCAGATGAATTTTTGGATTTGCTTTGGAATGATACCAGATCAGATGACTGCAAAGGATCTCTCTAGAAAAGGTGATCTCCTCAGCATATAGTCCAGTTTCTTTTGCAATGTTCAGGATCTATTGTAAGTTGAGGATAGCTCTGATTTCTTAGTATTGAAGAACTGCAGGAAGATGTTTATCTTGATTTCCTCACTTATGTTTTTCTCTGTTTTAGATCCTTTTTAAGCTATAATATAATGCATAAAGTACATCCAGATTGGTTTTTTCTCAGAGAGGAGTTTTTTTATCCATAATATCTCAATAGTCTTATTCCAAGCTCTTATGTCAAGGATATCAAGTTTCTCTTTGTTATGATTTTTTCACTTTCATTCTTACTTGACTCCTATTTCTGCTTAGTCAGAGCACCTAGCTCAGCACTTAGGACTGTGGAACAGGCTTAGTTATCACAATGATGAATTCATCATTGTTCTCCAATGCAGCAATGCCTCTCAATGATAGATAACAACTCTTTTATAGGTAGTTATAATACTTAAGAACAAAGAGCACAATGACTTGGACAGACACAATTAGTAGTAGTATATTTATCTCTATTAATGAACAGTATATAAGTAGGATAGCTCTTGCTGTATATCTCCAGCTTTGAGCTAAAGTTTATTCTTACCACTTTATCTTGAGCTGACTGTCTACAGGCTTTGAAGCTCTTAATCAACAAGCACATATAGTGAACTCTGATATGACTGTATAAACTTGATACAGCATCAGTTTATCACTGGAAGTGGCTGTTCCATCAAGTTCAAGAGCTCTTGCAGCATCTGATTTTTAGCGTGTCCATCATGTATTGACACATTTCTGGCATCAGACCAGAAGGCTGCCATTTCACTGGTGAGAAAGGACGGCAGTGAATGGAAATGAACATGCAATCATGGGAGAAGTTAGAGCAGTAAATTTCACCATGTACGCGGATACCGGACCAATATAAACCTACACCTCGAATCGGAATATCCCTAACCGAAACCGCCATGAGTTCATCGAAGCCACTCTCGGATATTGGCTGTTTTCCTTACTTTCCATCCGAAATCATTGCTTTCATTATCGAGGAGACATGGGCCCTTCCTTTGAGCAAAAAGGAGTGACTTTTTTCATGAAGGCATCACTCCGTGTTAGTCGAAGACCTTTGAGACGGATATCGACCCGGGAGTCCCTGAACTAGGGTTCGACGCCGCCAACATCCGTCCACCACCAAAGACGCCTGAGGAGCGTTTCTGGGGTCATAACAGATACACGAGCTGGGATAGACTGGCCAAGTGGATAAAGGAAATGGAACTGCAAAATATGGAGGACGAAGTTGTGACGGAATACAGACCACTTCCAGCGCCGCTCCCCAGAAAGCCAAATATCTGGAAGGGTATGATCAGATTCTTTTGGGAAGGAGGATGTTTAAGGTTACGCGGCGCAATGTGAGGCGAGCGACGGTTATCGTGTTTTGATTATTCTCTGGATGTGACTGAGAGCAACGAGCCACTGCCTACGTTGGGAAGGAAATCCCTTCTCCCACAAATTCCGGTCGATGAGATGATGCTTCCACGGCGCGTTCCTCTTCCGTCGCAGCATAGCGAGCTCATAGGCAAGATATGGAGGAAGAGGCGGCCGCGGCTCCTCAGGCTGGGCGTTCGGTATGAAGACACGACAGATCCAACACATTCTGGGGAAAGGAAATATAGAACGATAGCATTAGCGCCCACTAATAAAGCGCGCCGAAAAGGAGGTAGACCACCTGATAACATGAAACGTCAATTGTCAATTATTATCTGCTCTAAACGTCGAGAGTAGTAGCAACGCACTCGATCACGGGTGGCCGCGTTCCCGTATCCTTCCGTAGCCCCCACATCCCTGGCAGTTTGTCTTCCTTGTGCATAATTTGCTGCATGGTCATTTTCTGGGGCTGCACAGTGGCGTAAAGTTAGGAGCAGAATGTCAGAATATCTCTCAGAGGGCTCTGGCATGAAATTCTCTGAGGCATTGGACAATTTGTAATGACGTAGCGCCACATGGCAAGAATTTGAGAATGAGCGGTACAGCGCCCGGGCACTCGGAAGGTGAAGCATGAAGAAGGCTCGCGTGGAATCGCCATCTCGCAATTGGGGTTGAACATACAGTAGTATGAAATTCAGGGTGTACTGGATATTGATATGCTTGAAGTTCAGAAAATGTACAAAATCCCGGTTGCGTGCTCTGAAGCGACACCATTCCAATGAGCGACAAGATTAGTACACAGCCTTGCAATGAACCTCCTCAGACATAATAGTCTTGCACCACAAGGTTCTTAACCTGGAAGACCGCATCCGGTTTATTCTCAGCGATACGAGTCTTCGTCCGGTCATGGACATTCTTCACTCGCGCACGGACATACTCTAGAGGTGAAAACCATGAGTAATTCATTAAAAACTTGGGGGACCCATTACAGACCATATCCACTGACAGAGTCTTCATTGACTTTGGTTTCGTCTTCGGTCACCAACCCTTCGCGGAAGAGAACAGGACTCGGAGCAGGAACCATCGGTACATCATCACCTGGTCTTGCAAAATAGAAGAGCCCGAGACGTTCAAGATGCGTTTGGTCGGGAGGAGGACGGACGACGCGATGAATGGTACTTCTGATATATCCCTACATTGAGGCAGTAATGAATATATATCTCACATCGAAATCACTCCGCCATCACCTTCGTTAAGAATGACAAGGTGTCGGCTGCATTGCAGGTGATGCCTCCTGGGACATATTTGACCCACTTCCATTCATTATTGGGATCCTTGACTTGGAGTCTACGAATAGAGTGAGCGCATATAAGCATGACGGAGAGTTGAACTCACGCTGCAACGGGCTGAGAGAAGAGGAGGGTAAGAGAACCTGTTATGAAGCTTCAGACCCATTTCAT